>NC_092102.1:54930914-54975914 GCF_045679555.1 Salvelinus alpinus | reverse complement strand
GGACACCTAGCTACCAGGAGCAGTATGTGTTTAGGTGAGACCAGGACACCTAGCTACCAGGAGCAGTATGTGTTTGTGTTCAGGTGAGACCAGGACACCTGGCTAACAGGACCAGTATGTGTTCAGGAGCAGTATGTGTTTGCGTTCAGGTGAGACCAGGACACCTAGCTACCAGGAACACTATGTGTTCAGGTGAGACCAACTATCATCATCACCTTTATTGGGGGCGGCAGGTAGCCTAGTAGTTAGATCAGGTAGCCTAGTGGTTAGATCAGGTAGCCTAGTGGTTAGATCAGGTAGCCTAGTGGTTAGATCAGGTAGCCTAGTGGTTAGATCAGGTAGCCTAGTGGTTAGATCAGGTAGCCTAGTGGTTAGATCAGGTAGCCTAGTAGTTAGATCAGGTAGCCTAGTGGTTAGATCAGGTAGCCTAGTGGTTAGATCAGGTAGCCTAGTGGTTAGAGCAGGTAGCCTAGTGGTTAGATCAGGTAGCCTAGAGGTTAGATCAGGTAGCCTAGTGGTTAGATCAGGTAGCCTAGTGGTTAGATCAGGTAGCCTAGAGGTTAGATCAGGTAGCCTAGTGGTTAGATCAGGTAGCCTAGAGGTTAGATCAGGTAGCCTAGAGGTTAGATCAGGTAGCCTAGAGGTTAGAGCAGGTAGCCTAGTGGTTAGAGCAGGTAGCCTAGTGGTTAGAGCAGGTAGCCTAGTGGTTAGAGCAGGTAGCCTAGAGGTTAGATCAGGTAGCCTAGTAGTTAGATCAGGTAGCCTAGTGGTTGGAGCAGGTAGCCTAGAGGTTAGAGCAGGTAGCCTAGAGGTTAGAGCAGGTAGCCTAGTGGTTAGAGCAGGTAGCCTAGTGGTTAGAGCAGGTAGCCTAGAGGTTAGAGCAGGTAGCCTAGTGGTTAGAGCAGGTAGCCTAGAGGTTAGAGCAGGTAGCCTAGTGGTTAGAGCAGGTAGCCTAGTGGTTAGAGCAGGTAGCCTAGTGGTTAGAGCAGGTAGCCTAGTGGTTAGAGCAGGTAGCCTAGTGGTTAGAGCAGGTAGCCTAGTGGTTAGAGCAGGTAGCCTAGTGGTTAGAGCAGGTAGACTAGTGGTTAGAGCAGGTAGCCTAGTGGTTAGAGCAGGTAGCCTAGAGGTTAGATCAGGTAGCCTAGAGATTAGATCAGGTAGCCTAGTGGTTAGATCAGGTAGACTGGTGGTTAGAGCAGGTAGCCTAGTGGTTAGATCAGGTAGCCTAGTGGTTAGATCAGGTAGCCTAGAGGTTAGAGCAGGTAGCCTAGTGGTTAGAGCAGGTAGACTAGTGGTTAGAGCAGGTAGCCTAGTGGTTAGAGCAGGTAGCCTAGTGGTTAGAGCAGGTAGCCTAGTGGTTAGAGCGGGTAGCCTAGAGGTTAGAGCGGGTAGCCTAGTGGTTAGAGCGGGTAGCCTAGTGGTTAGAGCAGGTAGCCTAGTGGTTAGAGCAGGTAGCCTAGTGGATAGAGACAAGTAGTCTAGTGGTTAGAGCAGGTGGCCAGGTGGTTAGAGCAGGTGGCCAGGTGGTTAGAGCAGGTGGCCAGGTGGTTAGAGCAGGTGGCCAGGTGGTTAGATCAGGTAGCGTAGTGGTTAGAGCAGGTAGCCTAGTGGTTAGAGACAGGTAGCCTAGTGGTTAGAGCAGGTAGCCTAGTGGATAGAGACAAGTAGTCTAGTGGTTAGAGCAGGTGGCCAGGTGGTTAGAGCAGGTGGCCAGGTGGTTAGAGCAGGTGGCCAGGTGGTTAGAGCAGGTGGCCAGGTGGTTAGATCAGGTAGCGTAGTGGTTAGAGCAGGTAGCCTAGTGGTTAGAGCAGGTAGCCTAGAGGTTAGAGCAGGTAGCCTAGTGGTTAGAGCAGGTAGCCTAGTGGTTAGAGCAGGTAGCCTAGTGGTTAGAGCAGGTAGCCTAGTGGTTAGAGCAGGTAGCCTAGTGGTTAGAGCAGGTGGCCAGGTGGTTAGAGCAGGTGGCCAGGTGGTTAGAGCAGGTGGCCAGGTGGTTAGAGCAGGTGGCCAGGTGGTTAGAGCAGGTAGCCTAGTGGTTAGAGCAGGTAGTCTAGTGGTTAGAGACAGGTAGCCTAGTGGTTAGAGCAGGTAGCCTGGTGGTTAGAGCAGGTAGCCTAGTGGTTAGAGCAGGTAGCCTAGTGGTTAGAGCAGGTAGCCTAGTGGTTAGAGCAGGTAGCCTAGTGGTTAGAGCAGGTAGCCTAGTGGTTAGAGACAAGTAGTCTAGTGGTTAGAGCAGGTGGCCAGGTGGTTAGAGCAGGTGGCCAGGTGGTTAGAGCAGGTGGCCAGGTGGTTAGAGCAGGTGGCCAGGTGGTTAGAGCAGGTAGCCTAGTGGTTAGAGCAGGTAGTCTAGTGGTTAGAGACAGGTAGCCTAGTGGTTAGAGCAGGTAGCCTGGTGGTTAGAGCAGGTAGCCTAGTGGTTAGAGACAGGTAGCCTAGTGGTTAGAGACAGGTAGCCTAGTGGTTAGAGCAGGTAGCCCGGTGGTTAGAGCAGGTAGCCCGGTGGTTAGAGCAGGTAGCCCAGTGGTTAGAGCAGGTAGCCCAGTGGTTAGAGCAGGTAGCCCAGTGGTTAGAGCAGGTAGCCTAGTGGTTAGAGCAGATAGTCTAGTGGTTAGAGCATTGGACTAGTAACCGAAAGGTTGCTGGATCTATACCTCGATTTGACAAGGTAAAAATCTGTCCTTCTGCCCCTGAACAAGGCAGTTAACCCTCTGTTTCTCGGGAAGCTGTAAATTAGAATGTATTCTTAAGTGTCTTTCCTAGTTAAATAAAGGTTACAGTTGAAAGTGTCCTCCTGTATCTGTGCAGGACTGAGTCTGATAAGCTTTTTAATATGATTATAAAAGTGTGATTACTGTGTGTTTGTGTGTAGGATCGGCTCTGTGACAGTAACAGATCAGTATCAGTATCTTGACATGTTGCCGGGAAACGAAGATGCCTTCTCCAGAGAACCCTTCATAGTCCGCCTTCACACCCGCAAGACAGGTAGCACTGCTGTTATGATACTGTTATGAGCTGTCATAGGGGTGTTACAAACAGTAGTCAAATGTCATTACAGGTAAATTGGAGTAAAACAATTGGGTTGAGAACATCATGAGATAGAATTAAACAGACATGACATCACACAACACATGGAGTCTTGTCTTTTCCGCCTCTCTCTCTTAAATTACGTACATTGTCAAAGTCCACATATAACAAAAAATGATGGGACCAACAGCAATAATAATAGTAGTAGTGGAAATGGGATTACCATTAACAACAACTACAACAACAATATTAATGAGAATAATGATAGATTAAATCAATCTGTCTGTCTCTCTGTCTCTAACTCTCTGTCTGTCTCTTTAACTCTCTTTCTCTGTCTCTCTGTCTCTTTAACTCAGGTAGTAGTCAGGTATTCTGCCACTGTGTAATCTCTGTTTAGGGCCAAATAGCATTCTAGTTCGTTTTTTTGTTCATTCTTTCCAATGTGTCAAGTAATTATATTTTCTCATGATTTGGTTGGGTCTAATTGTGTTGCTGTCCTGGGGCTCTGTGGGGTGTGTTTATGTTTGTGAACAGAGCCCCAGGACCAGCTTGCTTAGGGGACTCTTCTCCAGGTTCATCTCTCTGTAGGTGATGGCTTTGTTATGGAAGGTTTGGAATCGCTTCCTTTTAGGTGGTTGTAGAATTTAACATCTCTTTTCTGGATTTTGATAATTAGTGGGTATCGGCCTAATTCTGCTCTGCATGCATTATTTGGTGTTTTACGTTGTACACTGAGGATATTTTTGCAGAATTTTGCATGCAGTCTCAATTTGGTTTTGTAAATTCTTGGTTGGTGAGCGGACTCCAGACCTGACAATCATAAAGGGCAATGGGTTCTACAACTGATTCAAGTAGTTTTAGCCAGATCCTAATTGATATGTCAACTTTTATTTTCCTTTTGATGGAATAGAAGGCCCTCCCTGCCTCTCTCTGTCTCTCCCCTCTCTCTGTGTCTCTGTCTCTCTCTCCCTCTCTCTCTCTCTCCCCCTCTCTCTATGTATCTCTCTCTCTGTCTTTCTCTCTCCCTCTCTCACTCTCTCCCTCCCTGCCTCTCCCCAAGTCTCTCCGTCTGTCTCTCTCTATCTCCATCTCTCTCCCTCCCTAAAATGATAAATACCCATACATACATACACAAAAATACCAACATGCAAGCTTAAGCTTCAAAGATGCATACACATTCAATGATACACACGCACAAACACACTTTTTCTGTCTCTCTCACTCTCTGTCTCTCTGTATCTCTCTCACTCTCTGTCTCTCTCTCCCTGCCTCTCTCTCTCACTCACTCTCTCTTACTCTCTGTATCTCTCTCACACCATCTCTCTGTCTCATCCTCTCTCTCTCTCATCCCCTCTCTCTCACACACCATCTCTCTGTCTCATCCTCTCTCTCTCTCTCACACCATCTCTCGGTCTCATTCTCTCTCTCTCACACCATCTCTGTCTCATCCTCTCTATCTCTCTCTCTCTCTCTCTCTCACACCATCTCTCTGTCTCATTCTCTCCAGCCATACGGGACTTTGTGTTAGTACCCCAGCACACCACTCCCACCAACGCTACTAAAGAGATCGATGCCCTCTACGATGTCTTCCTGGATGTCAAGAAGAAATGGAAGACAGAGGTAACAGTGTTTCTGTGGCCAGAACTCAGTCCAATCATGCTTTGTGTCTCAATGCACCATTTAAAAAGACATTTCAGATTGGGACATATACACCGCTTACCATCAATGCTCCACAAACATTACATTTAAAACAGGCTTACAAGCGTGATCAGATTTAATCCCGGGCTGTGCATGTTTTACTTTACTGTGTGTCATGGTTGTCACCTGGTTAGGGCTGTATCACCTATTACTGCCACACTGGCCGTCACTAGACTGACAGTCACGGTAACTGTCGTTAGTAGCCTACCAGACTGGTTAACGGTCAGACTCTAACGGCCGGTACTCAGCACTCTATTATCCTTCTAATAACTCACATCGATGGAAAATCAATCATAAAATCAACCCTTCATGAGAGCCCTGGCATTCAGAGTTTGAGCAGAATAGGTTCACCTGTTGCACAGCGAGAGCCAGCTCCTCATAGCTGGATGATGCATGTTATTAAATAAGTGTTCCTGTTGCGCAACATTTCTATAGGCTATGCAATTGCGTGAGAAAACAGAGTTGATGGCCTCTATTAAAAAGAGGAGGATCCCATCTTTCTATAGGCTAGGCCTGAGGAGGATCCCATCAGCTTTCTATAGGCTAGGCCTGAGGAGGATCAGCTTTCTATAGGCTAGGCCTGAGGAGGATCAGCTTTCTATAGGCTAGGCCTGAGGAGGATCAACTTTCTATAGGCTAGGCCTGAGGAGGATCAGCTTTCTATAGGCTAGGCCTGAGGAGGATCAGCTTTCTATTGGCTAGGCCTGAGGAGGATCAGCTTTCTATAGGCTAGGCCTGAGGAGGATCAGCTTTCTATTGGCTAGGCCTGAGGAGGATCAGCTTTCTATAGGCTAGGCCTGAGGAGGATCAGCTTTCTATAGGCTAGGCCTGAGGAGGATCAGCTTTCTATAGGCTAGGCCTGAGGAGGATCAGCTTTCTATAGGCTAGGCCCGCTATATTTATTTCTCAACGTTCCTAATATGAAGCACATTGATCTCTTTTCAACTGGAGCAACTTACCTGGCTGGCATGAAAATGAACCGCGGGAACAGCATCCTCCTCTCGCTATTGAAATGTTGGAATGGGCTCATTGGGAAAGGGCTTGAAAGTCAGCATTTCACCGTAAAGTATACACCTGTTGTATTCGACGCATGTGACCAATATTTTTGCATACGGATTAAAGGTTTTCCCCCCCTGTTCCAACAGGTGCATGGTAGTGGCCAAATCTAAATTCACGTATATTATTTACTATATGTAAAAACAAGCTTAAATTGAGAATAGTCTGAATAGTGTGAATATTATTATTGAATGATGCCCAGCACGTGCATTTTTTTTCGACATTTTCAAATCATAATTACATGCACACAGTATGTTTTGATGAAGTTTGTATCTCAATTAAGGTGGCCAAATAACTCCAAATGCAATAGGACTAGGACCCCTGGAACAGGGTTAGGGTTAGGATTAAGATGGGCAAAAGAACTCAAAATCAGAACAACAGTTTTCAGCTGTGCTAACATAATTGCAAAAGGGTTTTCTAATGATCAATTAGCCCTTTAATGATGATGAACTTGGATTAGTTAACACAACGTGCCATTGGAACACAGGAGTGATGGTTGCTGATAATGGGCCTCTGTACGCCAATGTAGATATTCTATAAAAAATCAGCCGTTTCCAGCTACAATAGTCATTTACAACATTAACAATGTCTACACTGTATTTCTGATCAATTTGATGTTATTTTAATGGACAAAAAATTTGCTTTTCTTTAAAAAACAAGGACATTTCTAAGTGACTCCAAACTTTTGAACGGTCGTGTGTAGTCCCCACAGGAGGCCTCTTGGTAGGCCGTCATTGTAAATAAAAATGTGTTCTTAACTGACTTGCCTAGATAAATAAAGGTCAAATAAATAAATCAATCCTAGGGGATTTTAACTGTGTTTGTGTGTGTGTTTGTGTGTGCGTGTAGATGGTGATGTTCCTAGGGGATTTTAACGCTGACTGTGGCTATTTGGCCAAGAAGAACAGGCAGCATGTACGTCTCTATAGTAACCAGGCCTTCCTGTGGCTGATAGGAGACACAGAGGACACCACCGTTAGACAAACCACCACCTGTGCCTACGACAGGTACGTCTGTGTGTGTGAGCGCTTTGAAGGCTGTCCAGTGCACTGGTCTACAATGCGCCTTTGATTGAATACCCAACCTGTGTGTTACCCCTGTGTGTTACCCCTGTGTGTTACCCCTGTGTGTTACCCCTGTGTGTTAACCCTGTGTGTTACCCCTGTGTGTTACCCCTGTGTGTTACCCCTGTGTGGTAACCCTGTGTGTGTTGTAGGATCGTGGTCCACGGGGAAGCATTTGCAAAAGCCATCGTGCCCCAGTCCGCACAACCTTTCAACTTCGCCCAAGAATACGGCCTCACAGAGGAACAGGTAACACACCCACAGAGTCAATTCAACAGCTAACACACCCACAGAGTCAATTCAACAGCTAACACACCCACAGAGTCAATTCAACAGCTAACACACCCACAGAGTCAATTCAACAGGCAACACACCCACAGAGTCAATTCAACAGGCAACACACCCACAGAGTCAATTCAACAGGCAACACACCCACAGAGTCAATTCAACAGGCAACACACCCACAGAGTCAATTCAACAGGCAACACACCCACAGAGTCAATTCAACAGGCAACACACCCACAGAGTCAATTCAACAGGCAACACACCCACAGAGTCAATTCAACAGGCAACACACCCACAGAGTCAATTCAACAGGTAACACACCCACAGAGTCAATTCAACAGGTAACACACCCACAGAGTCAATTCAACAGGTAACACACCCACAGAGTCAATTCAACAGGTAACACACCCACAGAGTCAATTCAACAGGTAACACACCCACAGAGTCAATTCAACAGGTAACACACCCACAGAGTCAATTCAACAGGCAACACACCCACAGAGTCAATTCAACAGGCAACACACCCACAGAGTCAATTCAACAGGCAACACACCCACAGAGTCAATTCAACAGGCAACACACCCACAGAGTCAATTCAACAGCTAACACACCCACAGAGTCAATTCAACAGCTAACACACCCACAGAGTCAATTCAACAGCTAACACACCCACAGAGTCAATTCAACAGCTAACACACCCACAGAGTCAATTCAACAGCTAACACACCCACAGAGTCAATTCAACAGCTAACACACCCACAGAGTCAATTCAACAGCTAACACACCCACAGAGTCAATTCAACAGGTAACACACCCACAGAGTCAATTCAACAGGTAACACACCCACAGAGTCAATTCAACAGGTAACACACCCACAGAGTCAATTCAACAGGTAACACACCCACAGAGTCAATTCAACAGGTAACACACCCACAGAGTCAATTCAACAGGTAACACACCCACAGAGTCAATTCAACAGGTAACACACCCACAGAGTCAATTCAACAGGTAACACACCCACAGAGTCAATTCAACAGGTAACACACCCACAGAGTCAATTCAACAGGCAACACACCCACAGAGTCAATTCAACAGGCAACACACCCACAGAGTCAATTCAACAGCTAACACACCCACAGAGTCAATTCAACAGCTAACACACCCACAGAGTCAATTCAACAGGCAACACACCCACAGAGTCAATTCAACAGGTAACACACCCACAGAGTCAATTCAACAGGTAACACACCCACCGAGTCAATTCAACAGCTAACACACCCACCGAGTCAATTCAACAGCTAACACACCCACCGAGTCAATTCAACAGCTAACACACCCACCGAGTCAATTCAACAGCTAACACACCCACCGAGTCAATTCAACAGCTAACACACCCACCGAGTCAATTCAACAGCTAACACACCCACCGAGTCAATTCAACAGCTAACACACCCACGAGTCAATTCAACAGCTAACACACCCACCGAGTCAATTCAACAGCTAACACACCCACCGAGTCAATTCAACAGCTAACACACCCACCGAGTCAATTCAACAGCTAACACACCCACCGAGTCAATTCAACAGCTAACACACCCACCGAGTCAATTCAACAGCTAACACACCCACCGAGTCAATTCAACAGCTAACACACCCACAGAGTCAATTCAACAGCTAACACACCCACAGAGTCAATTCAGGATGTAAATTGAAATTCAATGTGTGCATGTGTTTGTGTGTTTTAATGTGTTTGTCTTTCTCCAGGCCCTGGACGTCAGTGACCACTACCCAGTGGAGGTTGAGTTGAAGGCGGGGTCAGAACATTTGGCAGGCCACACCCTTCTGATCATCCTCATGGCCTTCTTCATCTCCACCTGAACCTGTGGCCACGTTCCAGGCCGACTTTACTGCAGACACTGCATTCAGACACTGCATTGCATCAACCAATGGTTGTGTCCCACGTCAAGCATCAGATGGTTATACTGTATCATATGATGTGTACTGAACAATGACGTGTACTGAACAATGACGTGTACTGAACAATGACGTGTACTGAACAATGATGTGTACTGAACAATGATGTGTACTGAACAATGATGTGTACTGAACAATGATGTGTACTGAACAATGACGTGTACTGAACAATGATGTGTACTGAACAATGACGTGTACTGAACAATGATGTGTACTGAACAATGATGTGTACTGAACAATGATGTGTACTGAACAATGATGTGTACTGAACAAGAATATAAACACAACATGAAACTATTCAAAGATTTTACTCAGTTGAGGTTCATATGAGGAAATCAGTCAATTTAAATAAATTCATTAGGCCCTAATCTATGGATTTCACATGATTGGGCAGGGGCACAGCCATGGGTTGGCCTGGAAGGGCATAGGCCCACCCATTGGGGAGCCAGGCTAAGCCAATCAGAATGAGTTTTTCCCCATAAAGGGCTTTATTACAGACAGAAATGCTCCTCAGTACCCCGTCCTCAGACGATTCCACAAGTGAAGAAGCCGGATGTGGAGGTCCTGGGCTGGCGTGGTTACACGTGGTCTGCGGTTTTTAGTTCGGTTGGACTTACTGACAAATTCTCTAAAACGACGTTGGATGCGGCTTATGGTGGAGATATGCACATTCAATTCTCTGGCAACAGCTCAGTTGGACATTTCTGCATGTCAGCATGCCAATTGTACACTCCTTCAAAACTTGAGACATCTGTGGCATTGTTTTGTGTAACAACTGCACATTTTAAAGTGGCATTTTATTGTCCCCAGCACAAGGTGCACCTGTGTAATGATCATGCTGTTTAATCAGCTTCTTGATATGCCATACCTGTCAGGTGGATGGATTATCTTGGCAAAGGAGAAATGCTCACTAACAGGGATGTAAACTAATTTGTGCACAAAATTTGAAAGGTATAAGCTTTTTTTTTTGCATATGAATTTGAATTTCTGGGATCTTTTATTTCAGCTCATGAAACATGTGACCAGAAAAGTACATGTTGCGTTTATATTGTTGTTCAGTGTAGTTAGCATAATATGTTAAACACCTGTACAGGTGAGCTCTGGCAGGCGTCTGCAATGTAGTCAGCCTGGAACACGGCCTCTCTCTGTGTGTGTGTGTGTGTGTGTGTGTGTGTGTGTGTGTGTGTGTGTGTGTGTGTGTGTGTGTGTGTGTGTGTGTGTGTGTGTGTGTGTGTGTGTGTGTGTGTGTGTGTGTGTGTGTGTGTGTGTGTGTGTGTGTGTGTGTGTGTGTGTGTGTGTGTGTGTGTGTGTGTGTGTGTGTGTGTGTGTGTGTGTGTGTGTGTGTGTGTGTGTGTGTGTGTGTGTGTGTGTGTGTGTGTGTGTGTGTGTGTGTGTGTGTGTGTGTGTGTGTGTGTGTGTGTGTGTGTGTGTGTGTGTGTGTGTGTGTGTGTGTGTGTGTGTGTGTGTGTGTGTGTGTGTGTGTGTGTGTGTGTGTGTGTGTGTGTGTGTGTGTGTGTGTGTGTGTGTGTGTGTGTGTGTGTGTGTGTGTGTGTGTGTGTGTGTGTGTGTGTGTGTGTGTGTGTGTGTGTGTGTGTGTGTGTGTGTGTGTGTGTGTGTGTGTGTGTGTGTGTGTGTGTGTGTGTGTGTGTGTGTGTGTGTGTGTGTGTGTGTGTGTGTGTGTGTGTGTGTGTGTGTGTGTGTGTGTGTGTGTGTGTGTGTGTGTGTGTGTGTGTGTGTGTGTGTGTGTGTGTGTGTGTGTGTGTGTGTGTGTGTGTGTGTGTGTGTGTGTGTGTGTGTGTGTGTGTGTGTGTGTGTGTGTGTGTGTGTGTGTGTGTGTGTGTGTGTGTGTGTGTGTGTGTGTGTGTGTGTGTGTGTGTGTGTGTGTGTGTGTGTGTGTGTGTGTGTGTGTGTGTGTGTGTGTGTGTGTGTGTGTGTGTGTGTGTGTGTGTGTGTGTGTGTGATGGGAGAACTCTATATGACTTCTAGTTCGAATATCAAAACAAAGTGAAAAACCTGCCTGTGTGCCCTTGAGCAAGGCACTTAACCCTAATTTGCTCCAGCACAGTACTTCTATGACTGACCCTGTAAAACATATCTCACCTATCCGATGTATGTAACAATAAAACATGTTTTTGCTGTCACATTCAATCAAACACCTATTTCAGTAGTTCCATAGTACCTCATAGCTCAATGAAATCACAGAATGTCCTTTAAAACCCCTACTACTACCTGAATGATCAGGAAACGTGTGAGCACACACGGCGCCACTAGTTTAGAAACGGACACTAACAGGTTTGATGGAATTCTAGCCCGGGTTTCAGGAGTCTGAACACCAAAAGCCTTAATCACGTCAGCCATTAATACCAGGATATTTACTGTGTATGTTTCTATGTATGGAAATATATTTTTACACTGCACTAGTAGTAGTACACTGCACTGCAATGTAGTATGGATGTATAGACTCTGGAACAGGAGTCATGACTACTACTAGTATGGATGTATAGACTCTGGAGACATGACTACTACTAGTATGGATGTATAGACTCTGGAGACATGACTACTACTAGTATGGATGTATAGACTCTGGAGACATGACTACTACTAGTATGGATGTATAGACTCTGGAGCAGGATCCATGACTACTACTAGTATGGATGTATAGACTCTGGAGCAGGAGCCATGACTACTACTAGTATGGATGTATAGACTCTGGAGACATGACTACTACTAGTATGGATGTATAGACTCTGGAACAGGAGACATGACTACTACTAGTATGGATGTATAGACTCTGGAGCAGGAGACAATAGTATTTACTATGTATTGGCTACTTCGCTATGCGTGAATGTCTGACTAAAAACGCTGGAGGCTACTTGAAGCCACAGCTCGTTCTGGCCATGTTAATCTAATCACATTGTTTGTGAGAGCGTGGTATTGAGAATTCTCAGTGAAGCATCTTGGTGTTTAAACACCCGTCTATGCCACTACGTTGGCAAGGCAAGACATTTGAAGAAAGATTGTTTAATGAGAGGATGTTGGAAGTGGTGTTGTGTGCACCCGGTCTTAGGGACAAGACAAGGCTTTCAGTAAGAAGGCCTCATAACCACAACATTAGTAGAGAGGAAGTACCTCTAGTGTAACAGTATAGCTTCCGTCCCTCTCCTCGCCCCTACCTGGGCTGAACCAGCCACCCTCAAAGCATCGTTACCCATCGCTCCACAAAAGCCGCGGCCCTTGCAGAGCAAGGGGAACAACTACTTCAAAGTCTCAGCGCGAGTGACGTCCCCGATTGAAACGCTATTAGCGCGCACCACCGCTAACTAGCTAGCCATTTCACATCGGTTACACAAGCAAAACATATCTCTGAATTTTCCCTATTTGGGTGGCAGCTATGGGCTTACACATTAATAAAGGGAGTTCCCCCAATAAATTACAACATGATCCATTTACTTTTTATCGTGTTAATCTTTGACTGTAAGCCATCAGGTCTGTTGCTAAACAACCCACCCGTCTATAATGCCCTTACGCAGTATGTCATCTTCAGTCTTATCCCGTTACTGAACAGACAAGTGCAGCGTTTGTAACGCAAGATGGAGCCCTTTAGTCAGAGATCACAATTATTGTGGGAGCTTGCAAAATGACCTTTTCATTCAAGACAGGGTACATATATTGTTTCAGGTGATAGCAGGTTGTTCAGTCACTTGTTTCTCCAACTTTATAGCAAGCCAAGTTTCATATTCTGTGGTTTGGTAACTTCCTGTTCTTTGACAGACTGGCTGGACTGAAGACGTAAAGTACGAGGCGTCCGTCCTGCATTTCAACCACAGGGGGGCGTTGCGCTTCCACTCTTGTGGACGTGCCCATTGAAATGCATGACATCCGGCGCAACGCAACAAGTGCTTATGGGTATTGTGAACAAGTTTCAACCAGAGCCTCTGGTCCAGAGCGCTTTAGAAGAGCCGTGACATGAGAAATTAAAACAGCCAGTTCTCATTTTGGATAGTAAGACTGTGGCGACCCGTCATTCAGGGCAGAGCTACATGTATTTAGCCTGTTTTGCATGTTATTTTGGCAATAATACGTGTCGCATACCAGTTTGCAAACAATGTAAAAAAATATATATATATTTAACCTTTACTTAACTAGGCAAGTCAGTTAAGAACAAATTCTTATTTACAATGACTGCCTACACCGGCCAAACTCGGACGGCACTGGACCGATTGTGCGCCACCCTATAGGATAATCATTGAGGTAATGTCCTCCTTGCGCCATGATTGGCTCAAAGTTCTGTCATTCATGGGGACATTACCTAATTGCGAAATCTATGGGGAGCTCAAATTCAAGCCCCTTTGGTGCTGCCATAGAGTTCCCAGTGGTCTTTGAAGCACTATAAATCCAGAAAACGACAATTTCCCCACCAGGACCGCCACCTTCCTGCACAAATGTTTTGTATGCTGCTGCATAAATTATGTAATATGCCAGGGAGATCTGTATAATGTAGCTAAGAAAATAATGCTAAGTGTATATTGTGTAGTAAGCTGTAAGGGTGAGGAACATGGGCTACTAATAATTTGGTCCATTTCCCTCTCATAACTATGCCCACAGTTCTGACCTGGCAGTGCACATGTAGCCTATAGCCTGTTTTAGATGAAAATAATCTTTGAATAGTGTAAGAGCTTTCATTGTCTGCTTATATGCCCCCCTTTAGCCTACAGTTCTGACTTGGTGTACAGGGAGTAAACTAAGAATGGCCCATGTTCTGAATTCTGTTAGTGCACTGTCTAGTGTTGAACAAATAGCTACCCACGCTCGCTCATTGTCTTAATCGAAATTACTGGTTGCCTCTTATCCACTCGTCGTCCCCTTATGCCATAGTTTGTACATATCAATTGTCAGTAGAAACCACATTTGTTTAAGTCAGCCATTTTAGCTATGTTTATTAAAAGACAGTAAAATGAGGCTGAATGAATTGTTTCGCTGGTAGACAAGGCTCCGCTGAACCAGGTATAACAGTAAGGATTCACACAATGGTGCTGAAAAGATATCTCTGCTGTTTGGACAGCTTTATGTAGGCCCGGTTATAGTGCAATTAATGTTAATCAATGTAGTGGCTTGCTGGCACACATCCCAACTTTTTTGGGGTGAGTTTGCCCCAAGATGTACATGCTAAAATCATCACCGGCAGTACTTAAATGTACAATACTGGCGTTCCTAGTTAATATTTCAGTAAAATATACATTTGCTCATTATGAAGTTCTACCCCTTTACTCACCTTGCCCAAGTCAACCCCTCATCTGAAGTCAGAATCAGCAGTGAAAGGCACAACAATAAGACCCAGGTCAGTTTCATCTTTATTGGCTGACTATTCAGATGTATTCATTCACCATGTCTGACCTCCCGTGAAGCTGAGGACCAGACATCCTATGGGATGTTAAAAGCATGTCAGTCTGTAGTCGAGTGTCTAGATGGCGTGAATCTTCTTCCAGCGAGCCAGAGGGCCCGTCGAGGGGATGTACTTCACCCCACAGCCATCAGGAATCACACGCTTTTCAGCCATCATTTGATCAAAGTCCACGGCGTTGAACTTAGTGAAGCCATACTTCTTAGACATGTGGATCTGAGGGAGGGAGAAGTGAGTGATCAGAGGTCCTCTACAGACAGTAATGTTTCTCAGTGTGTAAAGGAACGTGGACGTTTAAAACCCCCCCAGAGTCAGAAATATAATTAGCATAATAAAACTCTGCCAGTAAGCTAGAGATCTGTTTGCATTGGACGAGTCTCAATACACCGCGTCCGCCGATGTCACACTTCCTCATCTGCGGTGAAAAGTGGCATAGCTAGAGCGTTGTTTGTCAGACCATGAGACAAACTTGAAAATCAGACTCCTCAAAACATCCAACGTATGAACGGTTTGGCTACAAACTATTATGACCTGGATGGAAAGGAGACTCTGTGGTGTTCTCCGTTTACGCTAAAACCTCAAGTGTCTTGGACTCCTCAAGTCATTAGAGCTGCTCTGCCAACTTGTATCTGTTGAGTCCAAACAGTTTGGGCTACACTATGATGACCCCTCTGGAAAGGTGAGTCTCAATGTTGGCTGTTTTGTATTGTGACCCCCAGGCTACAAGACTCACCTGAAGTACAACACAATTATGGAAGTATATGTGAAGACTGTTTAGTGCCAAAAATAAGAGGTTAAATGTTTTTCAAATCAGATCTTTCTTCCGTCTCTCAGATATAGGACAGACACTTCAGAACTTTTGGGGGCTCATCGGTTGTAGTGAATCTGTTATTCAATGTGTTTGTATCACATTTGATCAGTTATCCCCCAGTGTGTTGTGTGTCCGAGTGAGTTACCTTCTGGCGTCCGGGGAACTTGAACTTGGCTCTGCGGAGAGCCTCGATAATGTGCTCCTTGTTGCTGGCCTTAGTGCGGACAGACATGATCACCTGACCGATTCTAACACGGGCCACGGTGCCCAGGGGTTTCCCGAACGCACCGCGCATCCCTGTCTGGAGCCTAGAAACACAGAACCACGTTTAACTGACGCACAGACAGAACACATTTAATGTTCTTGGACACGTGGAATGAGTCTAATGACACCCTCTAATGAAGGTCACCAACTGGTTGATCTTCAAGACATTCCTAGTCCACCAAACGCTAGAAGAGCCAACGATTTAGGCTCAGATTTTGTGTGTCTTGTGCCGTTGACGCCGAAGACCTGCAGGTCAGGCAGACACTGTTCACAATTTTGGGGATAGTAAAATGTTTTCAGTATAAAATGAAGACCTACCAAATATAAAGTATAGAAGATAATGAAGCTTTTTAAATAAGATCTGGGAGAACTAAGAACCAAACAGACCCAAGGTCAGAAAATGGCATAATGTTTGAGCAGCTCAGACGGCATAACGAGGTATTGGCTAACAGCAACATTTTGCCAAGAGGACTTCTAAAACAGTAACCACCTTCCCACCAGAACAGTTTTTAAATAAATCTGAGGGGTAGTTTCCTACTTGCTTTTCGACTCAGAAAAGGTTGTTGACCTCTGTACTACGTAGTTGACCAGAGGCCTATTTTCTGGTCATTGACATGTAGCAGCACCTTGTCCATATTACCAGCTGACAGAGGCAGAGCAGTATCTAGCCAGCGTCCTGGTCTACAATCCCCAGTCAGTCCTGGTCTGACACACAGCAGCATCAGTTGTAAAGCGTTGTCTCAGCGGTCCCTTAAAGGGGCCAGCACCTCCCAGCTGGCCTCATACACAACCACAGAGTCACTGTCTGCAGCCATTGCACACCAGAACCGCACTGCAGCGGGACTGGTCGGCTTAATAAGCTGCAGGTGTTCTAGGCGTTTAGAACAGTGTGCTGTACCTGTCAGCCCCGGCGCAGGACAACATCTTGTTGATACGGATGACATGGAAGGGGTGCAGGCGGACCCGGATGTGGAAGCCATCCTTTCCGCAAGTCTTCACCATGTACTTGTTGGCACAGATACGGGCTGCCTCCAGAGCTAGAGGAGAGACGGGAGAGTTAACACAGGCTGCCCCCAGAGGAGAGACGGGAGAGTTAACACAGGCTGCCCACAGAGGAGAGACGGGAGAGTTAACACAGGCTGCCCACAGAGGAGAGACGGGAGAGTTAACACAGGCTGCCCACAGAGGAGAGACGGGAGAGTTAACACAGGCTGCCCACAGAGGAGAGACGGGAGAGTTAACACAGGCTGCCCACAGAGGAGAGACGGGAGAGTTAACACAGGCTGCCCACAGAGGAGAGACGGGAGAGTTAACACAGGCTGCCCACAGAGGAGAGACGGGAGAGTTAACACAGGCTGCCCACAGAGGAGAGACGGGAGAGTTAACACAGGCTGCCCACAGAGGAGAGACGGGAGAGTTAACACAGGCTGCCCACAGAGGAGAGACGGGAGAGTTAACACAGGCTGCCCACAGAGGAGAGACGGGAGAGTTAACACAGGCTGCCCACAGAGGAGAGACGGGAGAGTTAACACAGGCTGACTCCAGAGGAGAGACGGGAGAGTTAACACAGGCTGCCCACAGAGGAGAGACGGGAGAGTTAACACAGGCTGCCCACAGAGGAGAGACGGGAGAGTTAACACAGGCTGCCCACAGAGGAGAGACGGGAGAGTTAACACAGGCTGCCTCCAGAGGAGAGACGGGAGAGTTAACACAGGCTGCCCACAGAGGAGAGACGGGAGAGTTAACACAGGCTGCCCACAGAGGAGAGACGGGAGAGTTAACACAGGCTGACTCCAGAGGAGAGACGGGAGAGTTAACACAGGCTGCCCACAGAGGAGAGACGGGAGAGTTAACACAGGCTACCTACAGGGAGAGACAGGAGAGTTAACACAGACTGCCTCCAGAGGAGAGACGGGAGAGTTAACACAGGCTGCCTCCAGAGGAGAGACGGGAGAGTTAACACAGGCTGCCTCCAGAGGAGAGACGGGAGAGTTAACACAGGCTGCCTCCAGAGGAGAGACGGGAGAGTTAACACAGGCTGCCTCCAGAGGAGAGACGGGAGAGTTAACACAGGCTGCCTCCAGAGGAGAGACGGGAGAGTTAACACAGGCTGCCCACAGAGGAGAGACAGGAGAGTTAATACAGGCTGCCCACAGAGGAGAGGGATAAGGGGAAGAGCTAGAGATATGGAAAGTAGATTTAATACGAGATGGCAATCTGACCTTGCATTTCAGAAGACAGTACATGTGTAACATTGTCAATGAGTGAGTGTGTGTGTCAGCTGACTGTCTCCAGAGATGCCCCCTCACCTTCAGAGGACAGCTGCTCGTACTCGTCAGAGACCATGTGACCACACAGAGGGAACTCATCCACCCTGGCCTTCTTCCTGCCCAGATCAAAGATCCTGATCTTAGGATCTACAGAGGTAAACAAGAGGAGACAGTTTACACTAGTTAATGTTGGTCTCAATGTCTTTAAAAAAGGTGCACTTTGCAAGAAATCACTCTATTTCCTGTTTGCTACAAGTCTAGGAGTTCACCTAATTTCACTTGGTGACTAAAGTAGAGCAGGGTTTCCCAAACTCGGGCCTGGCCCCACCGGGTGCACGCTTTGTCCCCCCCCTAGCACTACACAGCGGATGCAAATAAAAGCTTAATGAGTTGTTTATGTGAATCAGCTGTGTAGTGCCAGGGGCATAATCCCAAACGCGCCCTCAGGACCACGTTAGTAAAACCCCGGTGTAGAGAATCATTGTAGCATCTGAACCACTGTGACATATTTCACAGAACCAAAAATATTGTATTTTCAGCTGGTGTACAAAACCAAAAGACCCAAAAACTTAGGCATAGAAATAAAATCAGCCCCTTCTTATACCTGCTTTCAACGAGTGACATCTACACTAAAAATATAAAAACGCAACAATTCAGGCAATTAAAATCCATTAATTCAGCCTTTATGGATTTCACGTGACTGGGTCTATCGCTTCGTCACAGATACCCCCCCAAAAAATGTAAAGTAGGGGCGTGGATCAGAAAACCAGTCAGTATCTGGTGTGACCACCATTTGACTCATGCAGCGAGACACATCTCCTTCATATAGAGTTGATCAGACTTGATTGTGGCCTGTGGAATGTTGTCCCACTCTTCAATGGCTGTCAAAAGTGGCTGGATATTGGCGGGAACTGGAACAAACTGTCGTAAATATTGAGCCAGAGCATCCCAAACATGCTTAATGGGTGACATGTCTGGTAGGTATGCAGGCCATGGAAGAACTGGGACATTTTCAGCTTCTAGGAATAGTGTACGGATCCTTGTGACATGACAACCACTTGACCAAAATGCAATTGTGTTTAGTTGTCCGTAGCTTATCCCTGCCCATACTGTAACCCCACTGCGAGGAACTCTTCACAACGTTGACATCAGCAAACCACTCGCCCACACACCGTCTGCCCGGTACAGTTGAAACCGGGATTCATCCCTGAAGAGCACACTTCTCCAGCGGGCCAGTGGCCATCGAAGGTGAACATTTGCCCACTGAAGTCTGTTACGACGCCAAACGGCAGTCAGGGCAAGACCCTGGTTACGACGCCGCCGAACTGCAGTCAGGGCAAGACCCTGGTTACGACGCCAAACGGCAGTCAGGGCAAGACCCTGGTTACGACGCCAAACGGCAGTCAGGGCAAGACCCTGGTTACGACGCCAAACGGCAGTCAGGTCAAGACCCTGGTTACGACGCCAAACGGCAGTCAGGTCAAGACCCTGGTTACGACGCCAAACGGCAGTCAGGTCAAGACCCTGGTGAGAACAACGAGCACAGCTTCCGAGACGTTTGTGCAGAAGTTCTTTGGATGTGCAAACCCACAGCTGTCCGGGTGGCTAGTCTCAGACGATCACGCAGGTGAAGCCGGCTGTGGGGTCCTGGGCCTGCGTGGTTACATATGGTCTGCAGTTGAGGCCCGGTTGGACGTACTGACAATTTCTAAAACTACGTTGTAGGCGGCTTATGGTAGAGAAATGTACATTTTACAGAAATGTACAAATTCTCTGGCAACAACTATGGTTGACATTCCTGCAGTCAGCATGCCAATTGCACGCTCCCTCAAAACATCTGTGGCATTGTGCTTTGTGACAATACTGCACATTTTAAAGCGGTCTTTTATTGTCCCCAGTACAAGGTGCACCTGTGTAATGATCCTGCTGTTTAATCAGCTTCTTGATATGCCACACCTGTCAGATGGATTATCTTGGCAAAGAAGAAACACGCACTAACAGGGATGTAAACAAATTTGTGCACAAAATTAAGAGAAATAAATTTTTGTGCTTTTGGAAAGTCGCTGGGATCTGTTATTTCAGCTCATGAAAACACAGGAACAACAAATTTACAAGTTGCGTTTACATTTTTGTCCAGTATATAAGTCACTTCTGTGAAAATGGGACTGGTCACTCAAAAAGGTTACATATTACAGCTGTAAGTGACCAATTAGACAAAATAGTTAACTAGCTACACCCTCAGTAGTCAGAACTAAACGTTGTCTCAGCGGTCCCTTAAAGGGGCCAGCACCTCCCAGCTGGCCTCATACACAACCACAGAGTCACTGTCTGCAGCCATTGCACACCAGAACCGCACTGCAGCGGGACTGGTCGGCTTAATAAGCTGCAGGTAAGAACACGTATGTTCCTGTTTAGTATTTATTAGATTCCCCATTAGCTGCTGCCAATGCAACAACTACTCTTCCCGGGGTCAAACAGGAATAAACACCGACATAACACAACAGCCTCCATCAAATAAAAAACATTACAAATGTACAACACAACGGGTGTATTACTAGAGTGTCTTCACAGTCCCGTGTTGTCCTGAGAGGTATGAGTATTTTATCTAATTTTACTGCTTGCTTTACTTGATGAGGAATAGAGTTCCACGTAGTACTGTGAGTTTCCTAGCCTCTGTTCTAAATTGTGAAGAGACCCCTGGTGGCATGTCTTGTGGGGTACGTATGGGTGTCTGAGCTGAGCCATTTCAACAGTTCGGTGCCTTCAACACATCTCAAAGACTAGTGATGCACAATACCAATTTAGCATGCAATTGACATTGGCCCTTAAATGTACACTGAAGGCGAACTGCTCTGTTCTGGGCCAACTGAAATGAGCTTGTTTGAGTGGGAATAACCTCAAGGTAAAGGAGAGAGAACTTACCAGGCACACCGCGACAGAAACGGGATTTGGGGTAGGGCTTGTTCTTGCAGTAGCGGTAGCTGATGGAGAGACAGATGGTTAAATCTAACAATTATCAGCTGACTAGCTACAGTAACTGCTCGTAGCTAACCGACTAGCTACAGTAACTGCTCGTAGCTAACCGACTAGCTACAGTAACTGCTCGTAGCTAACAGACTAGCTACAGTAACTGCTCGTAGCTAACAGACTAGCTACAGTAACTGCTCGTAGCTAACAGACTAGCTACAGTAACTGCTAGTAGCACTACTACAGTTGGGTTGGTCAAGTGGTTGTCAGATACTTTAACATTCAACGAAAATGCTAACCATGTAGGAGTGATCAGAGGTTCTCCGAAGACCGCCATATTTATTAGTGTGTAAAGGAAATCTAACTTGTCAGCATGTTGCCTCTGAGGTACCTTAAAGGGGCCAGCACCTCCCAGCTGGCCTCATATTCAACCAGAGTCACTGTCCGCACTACAAGGGTTGGGCGATGTCAACCTCTGTCCAATCGCGATTAAATACCCATAAAACATTGATATACAAAGGCGGCGCCCCCTACTGGCCAACCTCCCAAAAGGTCAAATGCAAGAAACGCTGCTAAAAAAATACAGGAGACGAGGGGAACCATGACAATATATTTCAGCCACCAAAAGAAAAGTTGCATATTCCTCTCTGCAGCAAGAAAAGTGTCGACACACAAGATAGCATCACTGGCTGCGCGCCCTGTGATTGGTTGTAAATCATGAAGGGCCCGGCTGCAGAGGACAACTCCACGCTCCCCAGAACAGGATAATGATTGAATGATTTGCCTAATCTTCCTCTTATTAGACCTGGACTTCAACGTGTTGGCAGGTTAAATACACACGGTCAATAGGCTATGGAAATAGGCTCTACACATTTCCTTCATGAGCTTTGCTCAGCTCAAAGTTCCCTTTTGACTTCATTCCATCTTGATATCGGTCGCTCTATTTCCCTTCATGCCTGTAATAGTTGTCCCTTAAAATAAAGTTGTGATAAAGAATTGCCTATAGACAGACTCACAACTTTAGGACATTAAAACTATTTAATAATACCTGTATTTTATACAAAGCGACCAATGCGTGTATAATACATTACATATGGGCGGTCCCGGGAATCGAACCCACTACCCTGGTGTTACAAGCACCATTATCTACCATCTGAGCGACAAAGAAACTCCATAACTTTAACTTGTCTTAAAGGAGTATTTTACAACTTGATTTGAGATGTGTCCTCGGCTTGAAAGTCGTCTACGGGCCAGGAGAAACTAATCCACGGCTCAGGTCTTTCAACAGCCACTAGAAACTTCCGCTGACCGTAGCCACCACAAGCTAACAATGGACATGAGAACATTTTTAAAGAGCCCAAATCACCTGAAATATCCATATATATAGTTTGATGTAACTTGGACCAAAAAAAAAACATGCCCCCATCACTTTGATTAAAACTGAAGTCATTCAGAACAAACAGATATAAGACTAAAATGGGGATTTTAAAACGGACTGGATTGTCCACTATAAAAACATGAAATGGGCTTCAGCTACATGGACCGGGAAACCTTTTGGGCTGCTTTGGTGAAAATCTCAACTCAGTCTACTTTACTCTCTTACATTCTGTAAATTGTTTAACATTTATAGAGAGAGGTTATGCAGGCTATAAAGGACTACGCCACAGCTCTTTACTGTGTGGTTCCAGTCAAGTTAAGCTATACATTGACCATCACTTCACAACGTAGTAACCATTAACGACAGCGGTCAATCTGATACGTAATATCACCCAACCCTAGTCGGCAGCCACTGCACACTAGAACCACACTGGTTTAATAAGCTGCAGGGGTGACCAAGACTAAAAACAGCTTCTATCTCAAGGCCATCAGACTTAAATAACCATCACTAGCCAGCCTCCACCCAGTACCCTGCCATTAACTTAGTCACGGTCACTAGCCAGCCTCCACCCAGTACCCTGCCATTAACTTAGTCACGGTCACTAGCCAGCCTCCACCCAGTACCCTGCCATTAATTTAGTCACGGTCACTAGCCAGCCTCCACCCAGTACCCTGCCATTAATTTAGTCACGGTCACTAGCCAGCCTCCACCCAGTACCCTGCCATTAACTTAGTCACGGTCACTAGCCAGCCTCCAGCCAGTACCCTGCCATTAACTTAGTCACGGTCACTAGCCAGCCTCCACCCAGTACCCTGCCATTAACTTAGTCACGGTCACTAGCCAGCCTCCAGCCAGTACCCTGCCATTAACTTAGTCACGGTCACTAGCCAGCCTCCACCCAGTACCCTGCCATTAACTTAGTCACGGTCACTAGCCAGCTACCACCCAGTACCCTGCCATTAACTTAGTCACGGTCACTAGCCAGCCTCCACCCAGTACCCTGCCATTAACTTAGTCACGGTCACTAGCCAGCCTCCACCCAGTACCCTGCCATTAATTTAGTCACGGTCACTAGCCAGCCTCCAGCCAGTACCCTGCCATTAACTTAGTCACGGTCACTAGCCAGCCTCCAGCCAGTACCCTGCCATTAACTTAGTCACGGTCACTAGCCAGCCTCCACCCAGTACCCTGCCATTAACTTAGTCACGGTCACTAGCCAGCTACCACCCAGTACCCTGCCATTAACTTAGTCACGGTCACTAGCCAGCCTCCACCCAGTACCCTGCCATTAATTTAGTCACGGTCACTAGCCAGCCTCCAGCCAGTACCCTGCCATTAACTTAGTCACGGTCACTAGCCAGCCTCCACCCAGTACCCTGCCATTAACTTAGTCACGGTCACTAGCCAGCCTCCACCCAGTACCCTGCCATTAACTTAGTCACGGTCACTAGCCAGCCTCCACCCAGTACCCTGCCATTAACTTAGTCACTGTCACTAGCCAGCCTCCACCCAGTACCCTGCCATTAACTTAGTCACGGTCACTAGCCAGCCTCCACCCAGTACCCTGCCATTAACTTAGTCACGGTCACTAGCCAGCCTCCACCCAGTACCCTGCCATTAACTTAGTCACGGTCACTAGCCAGCCTCCACCCAGTACCCTGCCATTAACTTAGTCACGGTCACTAGCCAGCCTCCACCCAGTACCCTGCCATTAACTTAGTCACGGTCACTAGCCAGCTACCACCCAGTTACTCAACTCTGCACCGTAGATGCTGCTGCCCAATGTACATAGAATCACTGGTCACTATAATAATGTTTACATACTGTTTTACCCACTTCATATGTATATACACTATATTCTAGTCAATGCCATCCTATTCAACCATTGCTGTGTGTATATACACACACACACCATTCTATCCTACGTTCTCTTCAGATAGACATTATGGATATAGTACACATCCCATCCCTCCTTACAAACATACACAGTGCCTTCGGAAAGTATTCAGACCCCTTGACTTTCCCACATTCTGTTAGGTTACAACCTTATTCTAAAATAGTTTCCTCCCCAATCTACACACAATACCCTCATAATGACAAAGCAAAAACAGTTGAAAAATGTACAAATGTATGTAAACTGAAATATGACATTTACATAAATACTCAGAACCTTCTGAGTAGTTTGTTGAAGCACCTTTGGCAGCGATTACAGCCTCAAGTCTTCTTGGGTATGACTCTACAAGCTTGGCACACCTGTATTTGGGGAGTTTCTCCCATTCTTCTCTGCAGATCCTCAAGCTCTGTCAGGTTGGATGGGGAGCGTTACTGCACAGCTATTTTCAGGTCTCTCCAGAGATGTTCGATCGGGTTCAAGTCCGGGCTCTGGCTGGGCCACTCAAGGACATTCAGAGACTTGTCCCGAAGCCACTCCTGCGTTATCTTGGCTGTGTGCGTAGGGCCGTTGTCCTGTTGGAAGGTGAACCGTTGCCCCAGTTTGAGGTCCTGAGCACTCTGGAACAGGTTTTCATCAAGGATCTCTGTACTCGGTCCGTTCATCTTTGACTCGATCCTGACTAGTCTCCCAGTCACTGCCGCTTAAAAACATCCCCCCAGCATGCTTCTGCCACCACCATGCTTCACCGTAGGGATGGTGCCAGGTTTCCTCCAGACACTTTGCATTCAGGCCAAAGAGTTCAATCCTGGTTTCATCAGATCAGAGAATCTTGTTTCTTATTGTCTGCGAGTCCTTTAGGTGCCTTTTGACAAACCCCAAGCGGGCTGTCATGTTCCATTTACTAAGGAGTGGCTTCCATCTGGCCACTCTACCATAAAGGCATGATTAGTGGAGTGCTGCAGAGATGGTTGTCCTTCTGGATGGTTCTCCCATCTACACAGAGGAACTGTGGAGCTCTGCCAGAGTGAACATTGGCCCTTCTCCCCCAATTGCTGTTTGGCCACGTGGCCAGCTCTAGAAAGTCTTGGTGGCGCCAAACTTCTTCCATTTAAGAATGATGGAGGCCACAATTCCTTCGACCTCTTGGCTTGGTTTTTGCTCTGACATTCACTGTCAACTGTGGGACCTTAAATAGACAGGTGTGCCTTTACAAATCATGTCCAATCAATTGAATTTACCACAAGTGGACTCCAATTAAGATGTAGAAACCTCAAGGATGATCAAAGGAAACAGGATGCACCTGAGCTCAATTTCGAGTCCCATAGCAAAGGGTACGAATACTTGTATATAAGGTACCTGTTTTTCATTAATTTGCTCATTTAAAAAAATCTGTATTTTCTTTGTCATTATGGGGTATTGTGTGTTGATCCCCCCCCCCCAACCCATTTTAGAATAAGGCTGTAGCGTAACAAAATGTGGAAAAAGTGAAGGGGGCTGAATACTGTCTGAATGCACTGTATATCCATCACTGTATCTACACTACACATCTACCACAACCCTTCAGGATAGCGCTCACTGGCCTGGGAGACAGGTTCATATAAAAGCTATCCTCCCTCTATTTCTATCATAACGTTTTATCCCAGCTTGCCTTTATTTTTTATTTAATTTAAATTTTTAGTAACTTAGCAAACACTTATCCAGAGCGACTTGGTCATTGCATTCAAGTGTAATAGTGTCTAAGCAGTCTCTCCTCCTGTATCTGTCTGTAGAGATAAGTGGATAAGGACCAGGAAGTTGCCTGTAGTGTGGACACACACACAGCTCCTTTAACTATTTCTACATTACATTCTTTTCAATGTGTGTATTGTTAGATATTACTGCACAGTTGGAGCTAGGAACACAAGACTTTCTCTACACCCACAACAACATCTAAATATGTATGTAAATGAGATACTAAGGATGTTTAGACATTCACGTATCTTTATTCTGTACAGTAAACCTCACTATACTGTGTAATGTGTACCAATAATCACAGACGAATGTAATAACAGATAAACTCCATAATAACTATGTTGATCTACCCACAAGTTGCAATGGCTAGTTATGCTACCTAATGCCATTAGCAGTGTTACCCTTCTAATCCAGCTAGCTACATTAGCTACAGTTAGCTAGGTGAATGACAGGGATGTAGACATCGCTAACAGTGTGTAACATAGCATCAAGCAAGCTAGTTGAATGAAACCACACAAATTGACGTTACAGCATATAAATAATTTGACATCAACCCTGCGAATGTAGCTAGCTAATTACTTCACATGGTGCAGACACATCCACCATTTTGTATTTTCACCCAGTGTCAGACTTTATTTGAGCTAAAACCATGAGACAAAAACACTCACCATCGGGCTGGCCGGCGACCCATGTCTGCGATCTGTTAAAATAACACAAACACTTATTACGAATGGAGAGTAGCTAGGGTCCTAGAATGGAAAAATACATTATTTTCTATACTTTTTAGAAGAGCGGCAGAGACCACGATGTCACCGTGTACTCACCGAATGGAGGAAAGGAAGTTAGACAGACTTCCGCTGCGTCATATGGGTGCGTTCGGGTGGAGAAAGTATATGGTAAAAACATGCCTCTTTTATTTTTGATTTGTGTAAGGACTTTTGTAATCACACGTGAATTATGGTTAGTAATCGTAAATGTTTTATTGAATATTTTGTCTGTAAAATTTCCTCCGCAACAACTAGCCAACCGTGGAGCATCTTGGGAAGAGTAGTTTTACCAAAGAGATTTATAACTAACCCAAGATCGTTCATCTCTGTCGTTTACAGTAGGAGCGAATTAAGCATAGTCGGCAGAACAAGCCAGGTGGGCAAAGCCAAGCTTTGCAAACGGCTAGTGGGGATCCATAATAAATACAAATACAATATAATTATTGGCACATTATAGCATTTATTTGCATAGTTCCGTTAAGGATCGCCTCCTCTGTGAAGTGCGAGTGTGCACAAACTCAATTCGACCTTGCACTCCGAAACAAAACTTTTTTTTTTACTTTAGCAAAGCGTCAAGTCTCTAAAACTTCGTGCACTGTATTCGTAAGAGATTCTTGTTTTGGGAACAGAACACCGATATCATGTTTCATCAATGAGAAAATTGGCAGAATGTCGGACACAGTTTCAACAAGTTCCATCTTCTCCCACTACCTGCGACTGGACTTCCTCTCACCAACATATTTGGTGGTGAGAAAATGTTCTAAAGGGATGCTACAACTTTATAGCCACTGTGATGTGTCTGGGTTACCCCTTCTGTCTGTGGTTTTACCACAGATAGAACAATGACACAGATATTTCACCAGATGTATAAATGTGAAACACCCGCTTGGCGTTTCCACTCACTACCAAACATCGCATTGACAAGAAACCCAGTGGCCGGCAGTGGGAGAAGAGGGATTTTGGCCGATATTCTGCTAAATTTTCTCATCGATTAAACAAACTAGGTGTTCCCTCACAGAAATATGAAAATATATGCTAGAACTTGCTAATAATATCTCGCTAGCTCGTGCTTGGCTTTGCCCACTTCCTTGCTTGTTCTGCCCACTATGACTCATTTGTTCCCGTTTGAAACGACGGGCTCTGGTCTATCTTAGTTATAAAAATCTTTGGTTTTACTAAGAACACGGGAGGGCAAGAGGAGGATCACAGAGTTTGGGATGAGATGAGGTGGTGGAAGAGGAGGAGGAAAAAACGGAACACAACTGAACATGTTGATAATATTAGTTTGGGTTGGTGATGGTGGTGTTATTTTTTTTTTTTTTTTTTTGTTAGTGACGACAGAGACTAAAACCGGCGATATTTTGCGTTTTAGAAGCTGCTATGGCCCATTTTCACAGGGGGGGGCGACAAATACCAGACTACCTAGGAGTCTAGACTGTAAACTCTCCTTCCAGACTCACATCAAACATCTCCAATCCAAAATTAAATCTAGAATCGGCTTCCTATTTCGCAACAAAGCCTCCTTCACTCACGCCGCCAAACTTACCCTAGTAAAACTGACTATCCTACCGATCCTTGACTTCGGTGATGTCATTTACAAAATAGCCAACACTCTACTCATCAAATTGGATGCAGTCTATCAGAGTGCCATCCGTTTTGTCACCAAAGCCTCTTATACTACCCACCACTGCGACCTGTATGCTCTCGTTGGCTGGTCCTCGCTACATATTCGTCGCCAAACCCACTGGCTCCAGGTCATCTATAAGTCTTTGCTAGGTAAAGCCCCGCCTTACCTCAGCTCACTGGTCACGATAACAACACCCACCCGTAGCACGCGCTCCAGCAGGTATATTTCACGGGTCATCCCCAAAGCCAACACCTCCTTTGGCCGCCTTTCCTTCCAGTTCTCTGCTCCCAATGACTGGAACGAACTGCAAAAATCCCTGAAGTTGGAGACTAATATCTCTAACTATCTATAACTTTAAGCGTCAGCTGTCACAGCAGCTTACCGATCGCTGCAGCTGTACACAGCCCATCTGTAAACAGCCCATCTGTAAATAGCCCATCCAACCAACTACCTACCTCATCCCCATATTTGTTTTCGTTTTTCTGCTCTTCTGCACACCAGTATTTCCACTTGCACATCCTCATCTGCAGATCTATCACTCCAGTGTAAATTGCTAAATTGTAATTACTTCACCACTATTGGCCTATTTATTGCCTTACCTCCTTACTTCATTTGCACACACTGTATATAGATTTTTCTATTGTGTTATTGACTGTATGTTTGTTTATCCCATGTGTTTATCTGTGTCGTGTGTGTCGCACTGCTTTGCTTTATCTTGGCCAGGTCGCAGTTGTAAATGAGAACTTGTTCTCAACTGGTCTACCTGGTTAAAAAAAATTGAAATAAATCAAATAAAAAATACTTGTAGCATCCCTGATACTCGTAGCATCCCTGATATTCATATCATCCCTGATATTCATATCATCCCTGATATTCATATCATCCCTGATATTCATAGCATCCCTGATATTCATATCATCCCTGATATTCATATCATCCCTGATATTCATAGCGTCCCTGATATTCATAGCGTCCCTGATATTCATATCATCCCTGATATTCATATCATCCCTGATATTCATAGCGTCCCTGATATTCATATCATCCCTGATATTCATATCATCCCTGATATTCATAGCGTCCCTGATATTCATATCATCCCTGATATTCATATCATCCCTGATATTCATGGCATCCCTGATATTCATAGCGTCCCTGATATTCATATCATCCCTGATATTCATATCATCCCTGATATTCATAGCGTCCCTGATATTCATAGCGTCCCTGATATTCATATCATCCCTGATATTCATATCATCCCTGATATTCATATCATCCCTGATATTCATGGCATCCCTGATATTCATATCATCCCTGATATTCATAGCGTCCCTGATATTCATATCATCCCTGATATTCATATCATCCCTGATATTCATAGCGTCCCTGATATTCATAGCGTCCCTGATATTCATATCATCCCTGATATTCATATCATCCCTGATATTCATAGCGTCCCTGATATTCATAGCGTCCCTGATATTCCTATCATCCCTGATATTCATATCATCCCTGATATTCATAGCGTCCCTGATATTCATAGCATCCCTGATATTCATATCATCCCTGATATTCATATCATCCCTGATATTCATATCATCCCTGATATTCATATCATCCCTGATATTCATAGCGTCCCTGATATTCATAGCGTCCCTGATATTCCTATCATCCCTGATATTCATATCATCCCTGATATTCATAGCGTCCCTGATATTCATAGCATCCCTGATATTCATATCATCCCTGATATTCATATCATCCCTGATATTCATATCATCCCTGATATTCATAGCGTCCCTGATATTCATATCATCCCTGATATTCATATCATCCCTGATATTCATATCATCCCTGATATTCATATCATCCCTGATATTCATAGCGTCCCTGATATTCATAGCATCCCTGATATTCATATCATCCCTGATATTCATAGCGTCCCTGATATTCATAGCGTCCCTGATATTCATAGCGTCCCTGATATTCATATCATCCCTGATATTCATATCATCCCTGATATTCATAGCATCCCTGATATTCATAGCGTCCCTGATATTCATAGCGTCCCTGATATTCATATCATCCCTGATATTCATATCATCCCTGATATTCGTAGCATCCCTGATATTCATAGCATCCCTGATATTCATATCATCCCTGATATTCGTAGCATCCCTGATATTCATAGCGTCCCTGATATTCATAGCGTCCCTGATATTCATAGCGTCCCTGATATTCATATCATCCCTGATATTCATATCATCCCTGATATTCATAGCATCCCTGATATTCATAGCGTCCCTGATATTCATATCATCCCTGATATTCATAGCATCCCTGATATTCATAGCGTCCCTGATATTCATATCATCCCTGATATTCATAGCATCCCTGATATTCATAGCGTCCCTGATATTCATATCATCCCTGATATTCATAGCGTCCCTGATATTCATATCATCCCTGATATTCATAGCATCCCTGATATTCATAGCATCCCTGATATTCATATCATCCCTGATATTCATATCATCCCTGATATTCATAGCATCCCTGATATTCATAGCATCCCTGATATTCATAGCATCCCTGATATTCATATCATCCCTGATATTCGTAGCGTCCCTGATATTCATATCATCCCTGATATTCATAGCATCCCTGATATTCATATCATCCCTGATATTCATAGCGTCCCTGATATTCATAGCGTCCCTGATATTCATAGCGTCCCTGATATTCATATCATCCCTGATATTCGTAGCATCCCTGATATTCATAGCGTCCCTGATATTCATAGCGTCCCTGATATTCATAGCGTCCCTGATATTCATATCATCCCTGATATTCATATCATCCCTGATATTCATAGCATCCCTGATATTCATAGCGTCCCTGATATTCATATCATCCCTGATATTCATAGCATCCCTGATATTCATAGCGTCCCTGATATTCATATCATCCCTGATATTCATAGCATCCCTGATATTCATAGCGTCCCTGATATTCATATCATCCCTGATATTCATAGCGTCCCTGATATTCATATCATCCCTGATATTCATAGCATCCCTGATATTCATAGCATCCCTGATATTCATATCATCCCTGATATTCATATCATCCCTGATATTCATAGCATCCCTGATATTCATAGCATCCCTGATATTCATAGCATCCCTGATATTCATAGCATCCCTGATATTCATATCATCCCTGATATTCATATCATCCCTGATATTCATAGCATCCCTGATATTCATAGCATCCCTGATATTCATAGCATCCCTGATATTCATATCATCCCTGATATTCGTAGCGTCCCTGATATTCATAGGAGCCTAAAACACAACCTTAAGGGACAGATCTAAATGAACAGAATGGGAACCTGGAGGAAAATGGCGAGGGTCATGCTTTTTCAATTTCAGTCAAGGGGGGTCAAGGGGGGGTTTTCATTTTTTAAATCTAGTCAAGTGGAGGGTGATGTAATTTGTAAATGATGAAATGTCAATATTTCTCAGTGTTTTAAAATAGTTGCTTATTAGATTATATATGTTATAGATTATAGATGTAGATGATTATAGATGATAGATATTATAGATGTGTGCCCGATGCTGGCCCTCGTCTCTGATTCTCCGCTGAGCGGCAATATAAAGTGCAACTATAGTATATTTATTGTGGTCTCAATGAAATGAGGCTATAGGCTACGAAGTGCATACTCAGAGAAGCCCAGAAATGATCCATAGCCTATAGGCTATAAGCTGCTGGGATGGTCTAAAATACAAGTAAACTGCATTACACACTGTAATGGATTTTCCAACCCTGAGCCTGGCCTGTTCTGTTCTTACTGATAAAAAATAGCTAGCTTACCAACAACTGCAAGGATGTATTTGAGAGAGCTCATTGTGCAAATGTGTTTATATTTTCAATAAACATTGAAGATGAGAGTTTACATATTGTTAACAATCTAAGCCAACCCCGTCTGTTTTGCCCCATAGTTACACACACCTCGATTCTGAATGACCAGCCCTTCTATATCTGACTCGATACAAAACATGGATTTAATATCTTTCTGAAATGTCTGTGTTTTTTTTGTAGAACCACCTACAACTGGATATTGACATTTGGAAGATACTTTTGCCCCACCAAATCGAGAAGGAAGAAAGTATCGGCAAGAACATGTTAGTTGGAAAAAAATCTATGACGCTGTTCCTGTAATGGCCAGAAATGGACACCAAAAATCTTTGGTTATATTACATGATCTGGCGTACAATCTGTAGCTAGAAGATGGACTACTACTCCAAACTGTCTGATGACACTGTTAGCAACAACAACTGCGTTTGGACATTATTTTACCAACACGCCATTTTAAGTATGTAGGACAGATGAAAATGATCAAGGAAAAATGGAAGCAAACTACATTTGGAAGTTATGGGGGCTTTTTAGACACTCCCAGGTTCCAGCTGTTTCCTACTGTGGCCGGCAGGGGGAGGCATTGTACCAGGAGAGCAGCTCCTGTATTGTCTCTGTTCCTCTATAGTCCTCTCTCTGTACTGAGTAGATATTGTCTCTGTTCCTCCTCTAGTCCTCTCTCTGTACTGAGTAGATATTGTCTCTGTTCCTCTATAGTCCTCTCTCTGTACTGAGTAGATATTGTCTCTGTTCCTCCTCTAGTCCTCTCTCTGTACTGAGTAGATCTTGTCTCTCTGTTCCTCTATAGTCCTCTCTCTGTACTGAGTAGATATTGTCTCTGTTCCTCCTCTAGTCCTCTCTCTGTACTGAGTAGATCTTGTCTCTCTGTTCCTCTATAGTCCTCTCTCTGTACTGAGTAGATATTGTCTCTGTTCCTCCTCTAGTCCTCTCTCTGTACTGAGTAGATATTGTCTCTGTTCCTCTATAGTCCTCTCTCTGTACTGAGTAGATATTGTCTCTGTTCCTCTATAGTCCTCTCTCTGTACTGAGTAGATATTGTCTCTGTTCCTCTATAGTCCGCTCTCTGTACTGAGTAGATATTGTCTCTGTTCCTCTATAGTCCTCTCTCTGTACTGAGTAGATATTGTCTCTGTTCCTCTATAGTCCTCTCTCTGTACTGAGTAGATATTGTCTCTGTTCCTCTATAGTCCTCTCTCTGTACTGAGTAGATATTGTCTCTGTTCCTCTGTAGTCCTCTCTCTGTACTGAGTAGATATTATCTCTGTTCCTCTGTAGTCCTCTCTCTGTACTGAATAGATATTGTCTCTGTTCCTCTATAGTCCTCTCTCTGTACTGAGTAGATATTGTCTCTGTTCCTCTATAGTCCTCTCTCTGTACTGAGTAGATATTGTCTCTCTGTTCCTCTATAGTCCTCTCTCTGTACTGAGTAGATATTGTCTCTGTTCCACCTCTAGTCCTCTCTCTGTACTGAGTAGATATTGTCTCTGTTCCTCTGTAGTCCTCTCTCTGTACTGAGTAGATATTGTCTCTGTTCCTCTGTAGTCCTCTCTCTGTACTGAGTAGATATTGTCTCTGTTCCACCTCTAGTCCTCTCTCTGTACTGAGTAGATATTGTCTCTGTTCCTCTGTAGTCCTCTCTCTGTACTGAGTAGATATTGTCTCTGTTCCTCTGTAGTCCTCTCTCTGTACTGAGTAGATATTGTCTCTCTGTTCCTCTGTAGTCCTCTCTCTGTACTGAGTAGATATTGTCTCTGTTCCTCCTCTAGTCCTCTCTCTGTACTGAGTAGATATTGTCTCTCTGTTCCTCTATAGTCCTCTCTCTGTACTGAGTAGATATTGTCTCTCTGTTCCTCTATAGTCCTCTCTCTGTACTGAGTAGATATTGTCTCTGTTCCTCTGTAGTCCTCTCTCTGTACTGAGTAGATATTGTCTCTGTTCCTCTGTAGTCCTCTCTCTGTACTGAGTAGATATTGTCTCTGTTCCACCTCTAGTCCTCTCTCTGTACTGAGTAGATATTGTCTCTGTTCCTCTGTAGTCCTCTCTCTGTACTGAGTAGATATTGTCTCTGTTCCTCCTCTAGTCCTCTCTCTGTACTGAGTAGATATTATCTCTGTTCCTCTGTAGTCCTCTCTCTGTACTGAGTAGATCTTGTCTCTGTTCCTCTGTAGTCCTCTCTCTGTACTGAGTAGATATGGTCTCTGTTCCTCTATAGTCCTCTCTCTGTACTGAGTAGATATTGTCTCTGTTCCTCCTCTAGTCCTCTCTCTGTACTGAGTAGATATTGTCTCTGTTCCTCTATAGTCCTCTCTCTGTACTGAGTAGATATTGTCTCTGTTCCTCCTCTAGTCCTCTCTCTGTACTGAGTAGATATTGTCTCTGTTCCTCTATAGTCCTCTCTCTGTACTGAGTAGATCTTGTCTCTGTTCCTCTGTAGTCCTCTCTCTGTACTGAGTAGATATTGTCTCTGTTCCTCTGTAGTCCTCTCTCTGTACTGAGTAGATATTGTCTCTGTTCCTCTGTAGTCCTCTCTCTGTACTGAGTAGATATTGTCTCTGTTCCTCTATAGTCCTCTCTCTGTACTGAGTAGATATTGTCTCTGTTCCTCTCTAGTCCTCTCTCTGTACTGAGTAGATATTGTCTCTGTTCCTCCTCTAGTCCTCTCTCTGTACTGAGTAGATATTGTCTCTGTTCCTCCTCTAGTCCTCTCTCTGTACTGAGTAGATATTGTCTCTGTTCCTCTATAGTCCTCTCTCTGTACTGAGTAGATATTGTCTCTCTGTTCCTCTGTAGTCCTCTCTCTGTACTGAATCGGTATTGTCTCTGTTCCTCTCCTCTATAGTCCTCTCTCTGTACTGAGTAGATATTGTCTCTGTTCCTCTCTAGTCCTCTCTCTGTACTGAGTAGATATTGTCTCTGTTCCTCTATAGTCCTCTCTCTGTACTGAGTAGATATTGTCTCTCTGTTCCTCTGTAGTCCTCTCTCTGTACTGAGTAGATATTGTCTCTGTTCCTCCTCTAGTCCTCTCTCTGTACTGAGTAGATATTGTCTCTGTTCCTCTGTAGTCCTCTCTCTGTACTGAGTAGATATTGTCTCTGTTCCTCTGTAGTCCTCTCTCTGTACTGAGTAGATATTGTCTCTGTTCCTCTGTAGTCCTCTCTCTGTACTGAGTAGATATTGTCTCTCTGTTCCTCTGTAGTCCTCTCTCTGTACTGAGTAGATCTTGTCTCTGTTCCTCTATAGTCCTCTCTCTGTACTGAGTAGATATTATCTCTCTGTTCCTCCTCTAGTCCTCTCCATGTAGTGATTAGATTCAGTCTGACTCAGAGCTCCAGTATGAGGTCATACTAATGCAGAACAAATGTTTTAACGACGAGGGAGGCTGGACAATGTTAGGAATTCTAGCCTTGGTTTGACTCCACACATAGAACATACCCAATATAGACCTATACTGTTCGATGTTTCAATGAAACAGCAGGCCTTAACTAGTTCATTTATTTAGATTTATTTAACTAGGCAAGTCAGTTATGAACAAATTCTTATTTACAATGACGTCCAAACCCGGACGACGCTGGGCCGATGGTTGGACTCTCAATCACGACCGGTTGTGAAACAGCCTGGAATCGAACCAGGGTCGGTAGTGACGCCTCTAGCACTGAGATGCAGTGCCTTAGACCACTGCACCACTCGGGAGCCCTGAACGGGTATGTTAAATGGTAAGGCTCTTTAGGTACTGCACAGTAACCTCTATTAGAACTAGCCTACTCCACACACTGCAGGCTGAGCGTTTAGTTTGTGCAAAGGTGTGTGTGTGTCTGTGTGTGTGTGTGTGTGTGTGTGTGTGTGTGTGTGTGTGTGTGTGTGTGTGTGTGTGTGTGTGTGTGTGTGTGTGTGTGTGTGTGTGTGTGTGTGTGTGTGTGTGTGTGTGTGCGTGTGCATAGGCCCTCACACGGCTCAGTCCACACTGGAGACTCTTATCTGATGTTCAGCTGTAGAGAAGTGTTTATTCAATGACTTCCGCTGTTATACTGATATCACTCTTGTACCTTATATTTACCTTTACAATACAACATGCCTTCACCACGGCGGTCAATGATCACTCTGTCAAGTATATGATAAGAGGATAAACGTGTGTGTGTGTGGGCGGCCGGGCGTGTCGCGCGTGTGTTTCTGTGGAGCTCACTTCCTAACTATTTCCTCTCTGAGAGCGATGTTCATGGTGTTACTCACCACACCCTCAGTGTTCACACTCACACACACACACACACACACACACACACACACACACACACACACACACACACACACACACACACACACACACACACACACACACACACACACACACACACACACACACACACACACACACACACACAACCCCATCACTGTGTTACTACATACCAACCCCTCACTGTGTTACTACATACCAACCCCTCACTGTGTTACTACATACCAACCCCTCACTGTTACTACATACCAACCCCTCACTGTGTTACTACATACCAACACCTCACTGTGTTACTACATACCAACACCTCACTGTGTTACTACATACCAACCCCTCACTGTGTTACTACATACCAACCCCTCACTGTTACCTACATACCAGCCCCTCACTGTGTTACTACATACCATCCCCTCACTGTGTTACTACATACCAACCCCTCACTGTGTTACTACATACCAACCCCTCACTGTGTTACTACATACCAACCCCTCACTGTTACTACATACCAACCCCTCACTGTGTTACTACATACCAACCCCTCACTGTGTTACTACATACCATCCCCTCACTGTGTTACTACATACCAACCCCATCACTGTGTTACTACATACCAACCCCTCACTGTGTTACTACATACCAACCCCTCACTGTGTTACTACATACCAACCCCTCACTGTTACTACATACCAACCCCTCACTGTGTTACTACATACCAACACCTCACTGTGTTACTACATACCAACCCCTCACTGTGTTACTACATACCAACCCCTCACTGTGTTACTACATACCAACCCCTCACTGTGTTACTACATACCAACCCCTCACTGTTACTACATACCAACCCCTCACTGTTACTACATACCAACCCCTCACTGTGTTACTACATACCAACCCCTCACTGTTACTACATACCAACCCCTCACTGTGTTACTACATACCAACCCCTCACTGTGTTACTACATACCAACCCCTCACTGTTACTACATACCAGCCCCTCACTGTGTTACTACATACCAACCCCTCACTGTGTTACTACATACCAACCCCTCACTGTTACTACATACCAACCCCTCACTGTGTTACTACATACCAACCCCTCACTGTTACTACATACCAACCCCTCACTGTGTTACTACATACCAACCCCTCACTATGTTAGTACATACCAACCCCTCACTGTGTTACTACATACCAACCCCTCACTGTGTTACTACATACCAACCCCTCACTGTTACTACATACCAACCCCTCACTGTTTTACTACATACCAACCCCTCACTGTGTTACTACATACCAACCCCTCACTGTGTTACTACATACCAACCCCTCACGGTGTTACTACATACCAACCCCTCACTGTTACTACATACCAACCCCTCACTGTGTTACTACAAAGCAACCCCTCACTGTGTTACTACATACCAACCCCTCACTGTGTTACTACAAAGCAACCCCTCACTGTGTTACTACATACCAACCCCTCACTGTGTTACTACAAAGCAACCCCTCACTGTGTTACTACATACCAACCCCTCACTGTGTTACTACATACCAACCCCTCACTGTTACTACATACCAACCCCTCACTGTGTTACTACATACCAACCCCTCACTGTGTTACTACATACCAACCCCTCACTGTGTTACTACATACCAACCCCTCACTGTGTTACTACATACCAACCCCTCACTGTGTTACTACATACCAACCCCTCACTGTGTTACTACATACCAACCCCTCACTGTTACTAAATACCAACCCCTCACTGTGTTACTACATACCAACCCCTCACTGTGCTACTACATACCAACCCCTCACTGTTACTACATACCAACCCCTCACTGTGTTACTACATACCAACACCTCACTGTGTTACTACATACCAACCCCTCACTGTGTTACTACATACCAACCCCTCACTGTTACTACATACCAACCCCTCACTGTTACTACATACCAACCCCTCACTGTGTTACTACATACCAACCCCTCACTGTGTTACCTACATACCAGCCCCTCACTGTGTTACTACATACCAACCCCTCACTGTGTTACTACATACCAGCCCCTCACTGTGTTACTACATACCAACCCCTCACTGTGTTACTACATACCAACCCCTCACTGTGTTACTACATACCAACCCCTCACTGTGTTACTACATACCAACCCCTCACTGTGTTACTACATACCAACCCCTCACTGTGTTACTACATACCAGCCCCTCACTGTGTTACTACATACCAACCCCTCACTGTGTTACTACATACCAACCCCTCACTGTGTTACTACATACCAACCCCTCACTGTGTTACTACATACCAACCCCTCACTGTGTTACTACATACCAACCCCTCACTGTGTTACTACATACCAACCCCTCACTGTGTTACTACATACCAACCCCTCACTGTGTTACTACATACCAACCCTTCACTGTGTTACTACATACCAACCCCTCACTGTGTTACTACATACCAACCCCTCACTGTGTTACTACATACCAACCCCTCACTGTGTTACTACATACCAACCCCTCACTGTGTTACTACATACCAACCCCTCACTGTGTTACTACATACCAACCCCTCACTGTGTTACTACATACCAACCCCTCACTGTGTTACTACATACCAACCCCTCACTGTGTTACTACATACCAGCCCCTCACTGTGTTACTACATACCAACCCCTCACTGTGTTACTACATACCAACCCCTCACTGTGTTACTACATACCAGCCCCTCACTGTGTTACTACATACCAACCCCTCACTGTGTTACTACATACCAACCCCTCACTGTGTTACTACATACCAACCCCTCACTGTGTTACTACATACCAACCCCTCACTGTGTTACTACATACCAACCCCTCACTGTGTTACTACATACCAACCCCTCACTGTTACTACATACCAACCCCTCACTGTTACTACATACCAACCCCTCACTGTGTTACTACATACCAACCCCTCACTGTGTTACTACATACCAACCCCTCACTGTGTTACTACATACCAACCCCTCACTGTGTTACTACATACCAACCCCTCACTGTTACTACATACCAACCCCTCACTGTGTTACTACATACCAACCCCTCACTGTTACTACATACCAACCCCTCACTGTGTTACCTACATACCAGCCACTCACTGTGTTACTACATACCAACCCCTCACTGTGTTACTACATACCAGCCCCTCACTGTGTTACTACATACCAACCCCTCACTGTGTTACTACATACCAGCCCCTCACTGTGTTACTACATACCAACCCCTCACTGTGTTACTACATACCAACCCCTCACTGTGTTACTACATACCAACCCCTCACTGTGTTACTACATACCAACCCCTCACTGTTACTACATACCAACCCCTCACTGTGTTACTACATACCAACCCCTCACTGTGTTACTACATACCAACCCCTCACTGTGTTACTACATACCAACCCCTCACTGTGTTACTACATACCAACCCCTCACTGTGTTACTACATACCAACCCCTCACTGTGTTACTACATAGCAACCCCTCACTGTGTTACTACATACCAACCCCTCACTGTTACTACATACCAACCCCTCACTGTGTTACTACATAGCAACCCCTCACTGTGTTACTACATACCAACCCCTCACTGTTACTACATACCAACCCCTCACTGTGTTACTACATACCAACCCCTCACTGTGTTACTACATACCAACCCCATCACTGTGTTACTACATACCAACCCCTCACTGTGTTACTACATACCAACCCCTCACTGTTACTACATACCAACCCCTCACTGTGTTACTACATACCAACCCCTCACTGTGTTACTACATACCAACCCCTCACTGTGTTACTACATACCAACCCCTCACTGTGTTACTACATACCAACCCCTCACTGTGTTACTACATACCAACCCCTCACTGTGTTACTACATACCAACCCCTCACTGTGTTACTACATACCAACCCCTCACTGTGTTACTACATACCAACCCCTCACTGTGTTACTACATACCAGCCCCTCACTGTGTTACTACATACCAACCCCTCACTGTGTTACTACATACCAACCCCTCACTGTGTTACTACATACCAGCCCCTCACTGTGTTACTACATACCAACCCCTCACTGTGTTACTACATACCAACCCCTCACTGTGTTACTACATACCAACCCCTCACTGTGTTACTACATACCAACCCCTCACTGTGTTACTACATACCAACCCCTCACTGTGTTACTACATACCAACCCCTCACTGTGTTACTACATACCAACCCCTCACTGTTACTACATACCAACCCCTCACTGTTACTACATACCAACCCCTCACTGTGTTACTACATACCAACCCCTCACTGTGTTACTACATACCAACCCCTCACTGTTACTACATACCAACCCCTCACTGTTACTACATACCAACCCCTCACTGTGTTACTACATACCAACCCCTCACTGTGTTACCTACATACCAGCCCCTCACTGTGTTACTACATACCAACCCCTCACTGTGTTACTACATACCAGCCCCTCACTGTGTTACTACATACCAACCCCTCACTGTGTTACTACATACCAACCCCTCACTGTGTTACTACATACCAACCCCTCACTGTGTTACTACATACCAACCCCATCACTGTGTTACTACATACCAACCCCTCACTGTGTTACTACATACCAACCCCTCACTGTTACTACATACCAACCCCTCACTGTGTTACTACATACCAACCCCTCACTGTGTTACTACATACCAACCCCTCACTGTGTTACTACATACCAACCCCTCACTGTGTTACTACATACCAACCCCTCACTGTGTTACTACATACCAACCCCTCACTGTGTTACTACATAGCAACCCCTCACTGTGTTACTACATACCAACCCCTCACTGTTACTACATACCAACCCCTCACTGTGTTACTACATACCAACCCCTCACTGTGTTACTACATACCAACCCCATCACTGTGTTACTACATACCAACCCCTCACTGTGTTACTACATACCAACCCCTCACTGTTACTACATACCAACCCCTCACTGTGTTACTACATACCAACCCCTCACTGTGTTACTACATACCAACCCCTCACTGTGTTACTACATACCAACCCCTCACTGTGTTACTACATACCAACCCCTCACTGTGTTACTACATACCAACCCCTCACTGTGTTACTACATAGCAACCCCTCACTGTGTTACTACATACCAACCCCTCACTGTTACTACATACCAACCCCTCACTGTGTTACTACATACCAACCCCTCACTGTGTTACTACATACCAACCCCTCACTGTGTTACTACATAGCAACCCCTCACTGTGTTACTACATACCAACCCCTCACTGTTACTACATACCAACCCCTCACTGTGTTACTACATACCAACCCCTCACTGTGTTACTACATACCAACCCCTCACTGTGTTACTACATACCAACCCCTCACTGTTACTACATACCAACCCCTCACTGTGTTACTACATACCAACCCCTCACTGTGTTACTACATACCAACCCCTCACTGTGTTACTACATACCAACCCCTCACTGTGTTACTACATACCAACCCCTCACTGTGTTACTACATACCAACCCCTCACTGTTACTACATACCAACCCCTCACTGTGTTACTACATACCAACCCCTCACTGTGTTACTACATACCAACCCCTCACTGTGTTACTACATACCAACCCCTCACTGTGTTACTACATACCAACCCCTCACTGTTACTACATACCAACCCCTCACTGTGTTACTACATACCAACCCCTCACTGTGTTACTACATACCAACCCCTCACTGTGTTACTACATACCAACCCCTCACTGTGTTACTACATACCAACCCCTCACTGTGTTACTACATACCAACCCCTCACTGTGTTACTACATACCAACCCCTCACTGTTACTACATACCAACCCCTCACTGTGTTACTACATACCAACCTCTCACTGTGTTACTACATACCAACCCCTCACTGTGTTACTACATACCAACCCCTCACTGTGTTACTACATACCAACCCCTCACTGTGTTACTACATACCAACCCCTCACTGTGTTACTACATACCAACCCCTCACTGTGTTACTACATACCAACCCCTCACTGTGTTACTACATACCAACCCCTCACTGTGTTACTACATACCAACCCCTCACTGTGTTACTACATACCAACCCCTCACTGTGTTACTACATACCAACCCCTCACTGTGTTACTACATACCAACCCCTCACTGTGTTACTACATACCAACCCCTCACTGTGTTACTACATACCAACCCCTCACTGTGTTACTACATACCAACCCCTCACTGTGTTACTACATACCAACCCCTCACTGTTACTACATACCAACCCCTCACTGTGTTACTACATACCAACCCCTCACTGTGTTACTACATACCAACCCCTCACTGTGTTACTACATACCAACCCCTCACTGTGTTACTACATACCAACCCCTCACTGTGTTACTACATACCAACCCCTCACTGTGTGTGTCCAGGTGTGTCCAGGTGTGTCCAGGTGTGTGTTTGCGTTTGAAGTTCTGAGACAATAGTAATAATATTCATATTTTCAAGATGTGAAACGATGAAATTACCACGGAAACACATGCCCAACACAGTAGCATCCCTCCTGCAGTAGCGTTCACCCTGCAGAAGCATTCACCCTGCAGCAGCATTCACCCTGCAGAAGCATTTACCCTGCAGTAGCATTCACCCTGCAGCAGCATTCACCCTGCAGTAGCATTCACCCTGCAGCAGCATTCACCCTGCAGTAGCATTCACCCTGCAGCAGCATTCACCCTGCAGAAGCATTTACCCTGCAGTAGCATTCACCCTGCAGCAGCATTCACCCTGCAGCAGCATTCACCCTGCAGAAGCATTTACCCTGCAGTAGCATTCACCCTGCAGCAGCATTCACCCTGCAGTAGCATTCACCCTGCAGCAGCATTCACCCTGCAGTAGCATTCACCCTGCAGCAGCATTCACCCTGCAGAAGCATTTACCCTGCAGTAGCATTCACCCTGCAGCAGCATTCACCCTGCAGTAGCATTCACCCTGCAGCAGCATTCACCCTGCAGCAGCATCCCCCCTGCAGCAGCATTCACCCTGCAGCAGCATTCACCCTGCAGTAGCATTCACCCTGCAGCAGCATTCACCCTGCAGTAGCATTCACCCTGCAGCAGCATTCACCCTGCAGTAGCATTCACCCTGCAGCAGCATTCACCCTGCAGTAGCATTCACCCTGCAGCAGCATTCACCCTGCAGTAGCATTCACCCTGCAGTAGCATTCACCCTGCAGTAGCATTCACCCTGCAGTAGCATTCACCCTGCAGCAGCATCCCCCCTGCAGTAGCATTCACCCTGCAGGAGCATTCACCCTGCAGCAGCATCCCCCCTGCAGCAGCATTCACCCTGTAGCAGCATTCACCCTGCAGAAGCATTTACCCTGCAGTAGCATTCACCCTGCAGTAGCATTCACCCTGCAGCAGCATTCACCCTGCAGCAGCATTTACCCTGCAGCAGCATTCACCCTGCAGCAGCATTCACCCTGCAGCAGCATTCACCCTGCAGCAGCATTCACCCTGCAGTAGCATTCACCCTGCAGTAGCATTCACCCTGAAGCAGCATTCACCATGCAGCAGCATTCACCCTGCAGTAGCATTCACCCTGCAGTAGCATTCACCCTGCAGCAGCATTCACCCTGCAGTAGCATTCACCCTGCAGCAGCATTCACCCTGCAGTAGCATTCACCCTGCAGCAGCATTCACCCTGCAGCAGCATCCCCCCTGCAGCAGCATTCACCCTGCAGCAGCATTCACCCTGCAGCAGCATTCACCCTGCAGTAGCATCCCCCCTGCAGCAGCATTCACCCTGCAGTAGCATTCACCCTGCAGCAGCATTCACCCTGCAGCAGCATCCCCCCTGCAGCAGCATTCACCCTGCAGCAGCATTCACCCTGCAGTAGCATTCACCCTGCAGCAGCATTCACCCTGCAGCAGCATCCCCCCTGCAGCAGCATTCACCCTGCAGCAGCATTCACCCTGCAGCAGCATTCACCCTGCAGTAGCATCCCCCCTGCAGCAGCATTCACCCTGCAGTAGCATTCACCCTGCAGCAGCATTCACCCTGCAGCAGCATCCCCCCTGCAGCAGCATTCACCCTGCAGCAGCATTCACCCTGCAGCAGCATTCACCCTGCAGTAGCATTCACCCTGCAGCAGCATTCACCCTGCAGCAGCATCCCCCCTGCAGCAGCATTTACCCTGCAGCAGCATTCACCCTGCAGTAGCATTCACCCTGCAGCAGCATTCACCCTGCAGTAGCATTCACCCTGCAGCAGCATTCACCCTGCAGCAGCATCCCCCCTGCAGCAGCATCCCCCCTGCAGCAGCATTCACCCTGCAGCAGCATTCACCCTGCAGCAGCATTCACCCTGCAGCAGCATTCACCCTGCAGTAGCATTCACCCTGCAGCAGCATTCACCCTGCAGTAGCATTCACCCTGCAGCAGCATCCCCCCTGCAGCAGCATTCACCCTGCAGCAGCATTCACCCTGCAGCAGCATTCACCCTGC
>NC_092102.1:54758414-54925914 GCF_045679555.1 Salvelinus alpinus | reverse complement strand
ATGATGTGTATTACTCTGCCTTCTCTATCCGCTGCATCCTGACCCTGAATTAGCTCTGGAATGGTCTATTTCTCTCTGGCAGACAAATACGTACCCTTTAAACACCTTAGAGTTAAAAATAGAACAAACCCTTCATTCTCTACAGACCTTTCAGATCTTATGATGAGATATCAGGCCTGGGCCAAGGCTAGAAAAATGTAACTTTCACCAGATGACAATGTAGTGTATGCTAGTGCCCCCACAGATGACCAGCCTCTGTCAGAGCTTAGTGCCCCCACAGACAACCAGGCTCAGTCAGAGCTTAGTGCCCCCACAGACAACCAGGCTCAGTCAGAGCTTAGTGCCCCCACAGACAACCAGGCTCGGTCAGAGCTTCGTGCCCCCACAGATGACCAGGCTCTGTCAGAGCTTAGTGCCCCCACAGACAACCAGGCTCGGTCAGAGCTTAGTGCCCCCACAGACAACCAGGCTCGGTCAGAGATTCAATCTGCCTTTTTTGCATTGCAGAAAGCCTTTGATGAACTGAAATAGGCACTGCATGGTAAAACCAATTATATGATATATTCCAAATCACATAAAAAAATTTACGCAGCACCTCTTTACAATCTTATGTAGAAATATTTGAAATTGTGTTTATTTACATCGGATAAAAGTACCGACTCAGAGCTACAAAATGTTATATCATACACAGCATTTGAGGAAGATTTGGAAAGTAATTCTGCTTTGAAAGTTGATAAACTTGTAACCCCACTTTTGACCAGATCCTTGAATGTTTTGGTATCTACTGGAGAGCTCTTCTTTGTCTACACCCATTCAGCATCGTTCACACAGAAGGACAGTAGATGGGACCTGGCTACATAGGGTCAGAAGGATAGTAGATGGACCTGGCTACATAGGGTCAGAAGGATAGTAGATGGACCTGGCTACATAGGGTCAGAAGGATAGTAGATGGACCTGGCTACATAGGGTCAGAAGGATAGTAGATGGACCTGGCTACATAGGGTCAGAAGGATAGTAGATGGGACCTGGCTACATAGGGTCAGAAGGATAGGAGATGGGCCCTGGCTGCGTAGGGTCAGAAGGATAGTAGATGGAACCTGGCTGCATAGGGTCAGAAGGATAGTAGATGGACCTGACTACATAGGGTCAGAAGGATAGTAGATGGGACCTGGCTACATAGGGTCAGAAGGATAGTAGATGGGACCTGGCTACATAGGGTCAGAAGGATAGTAGATGGGACCTGGCTACATAGGGTCAGAAGGACAGTAGATGGGACCTGGCTACATAGGGTCAGAAGGATAGTAGATGGACCTGGCTACATAGGGTCAGAAGGATAGTAGATGGACCTGACTACATAGGGTCAGAAGGATAGTAGATGGGACCTGGCTACATAGGGTCAGAAGAATAGCAGATGGGACCTGGCTACATAGGGTCAGAAGGATAGTAGATGGGACCTGGCTACATAGGGTCAGAAGGATAGTAGATGGGACCTGGTTGCATAGGGTCAGAAGGATAGTAGATGGGACCTGGCTACATAGGGTCAGAAGGACAGTAGATGGGACCTGGCTACATAGGGTCAGAAGGATAGTAGATGGACCTGGCTACATAGGGTCAGAAGGATAGTAGATGGACCTGGCTACATAGGGTCAGAAGGATAGTAGATGGGACCTGGCTACATAGGATCAGAAGGATTGTAGATGGGACCTGGCTACATAGGGTCAGAAGGATAGTAGATGGGACCTGGATACATAGGGTCAGAAGGATACTAGATGGGACCTGGCTACATAGGGTCAGAAGGATAGTAGATGGGACCTGGCTACATAGGGTCAGAAGGATAGTAGATGGGACCTGGCTACATAGGATCAGAAGGATAGTAGATGGACCTGGCTACATAGGGTCAGAAGGATAGTAGATGGGACCTGGCTACATAAGGTCAGAAGGATAGTAGATGGGACCTGGCTACATAGGGTCAGAAGGATAGTAGATGGGACCTGGCTACATAGGGTCAGAAGGATAGTAGATGGGACCTGGCTACATAGGGTCAGAAGGATAGGAGATGGGCCCTGGCTGCGTAGAGTCATAAGGATAGTAGATGGAACCTGGCTGCATAGGGTCAGAAGGATAGTAGATGGACCTGACTACATAGGGTCAGAAGGATAGTAGATGGGACCTGGCTACATAGGGTCAGAAGGATAGTAGATGGGACCTGGCTACATCGGGTCAGAAGGATAGCAGATGGGACCTGGCTACATAGGGTCAGAAGGATAGTAGATGGGACCTGGCTACATAGGGTCAGAAGGATAGTAGATGGGACCTGGTTACATAGGGTCAGAAGGATAGTAGATGGGACCTGGCTACATAGGGTCAGAAGGATAGTAGATGGGACCTGGCTACATAGGGTCAGAAGGATAGTAGATGGACCTGGCTACATAGGGTCAGAAGGATAGTAGATGGGACCTGGATACATAGGGTCAGAAGGATAGTAGATGGGACCTGGCTACATAGGGTCAGAAGGATAGTAGAAGGGACCTGGCTACATAGGGTCAGAAGGATAGTAGATGGACCTGGCTACATAGGGTCAGAAGGATAGTAGATGGGACCTGGCTACATAGGGTCAGAAGGATAGTAGATGGGACCTGGCTACATAGGGTCAGAAGGATAGTAGATGGGACCTGGCTACATAGGGTCAGAAGGATAGTAGATGGGACCTGGCTACATAGGGTCAGAATGATAGTAGATGGGACCTGGCTACATAGGGTCAGAATGATAGTAGATGGGACCTGGCTACATAGGATCAGAAGGATAGTAGATGGGACCTGGCTACATAGGGTCAGAAGGATAGTAGATGGGACCTGGATACATAGGGTCAGAAGGATAGTAGATGGGACCTGGCTACATAGTGTCAGAAGGATAGTAGATGGGACCTGGCTACATAGGGTCAGAAGGATAGTAGATGGGACCTGGCTACATAGGATCAGAAGGATAGTAGATGGACCTGGCTGCATAGGGTCAGAAGGATAGTAGATGGGACCTGGCTGCATAGGGTCAGAAGGATAGTAGATGGACCTGGCTACATAGGGTCAGAAGGATAGTAGATGGGACCTGGCTACATAGTGTCAGAAGGATAGTAGATGGGACCTGGCTACATAGGGTCAGAAGGATAGTAGATGGACCTGGCCTCATATGGTCAGAAGGATAGTAGATGGGACCTGGCTACATAGGATCAGAAGGACAGTAGATGGGACCTGGCTACATAGGGTCAGAAGGATAGTAGATGGGACCTGGCTACATAGGGTCAGAAGGATAGTAGATGGGACCTGGCTACATAGGGTCAGAAGGATAGTAGATGGGACCTGGCTACATAGGGTCAGAAGGATAGTAGATGGGACCTGGCTACATAGGGTCAGAAGGATAGTAGATGGGACCTGGCTGCATAGGGTCAGAAGGATAGTAGATGGGACCTGGCTACATAGGGTCAGAAGGATAGTAGATGGGACTCTATTGCACTCCACAATGCCCTTTCCCACCTGGACAAAAGGAACACCTATGTGAGAATGCTGTTCATAAACTACAGCTCAGCGTTCAACACCATAGTGCCCTCAAAGCTCATCACTAAGCTAAGGACCCTGGGACTAAACACCTCCCTCTGCAACTGTATCCTGGACTTCCTGATGGGCTGCCCCCAGGTGATAAGGGTAGGTAACAACACATCCGCCACGCTGATCCTCAACACGGGGGCACCCCAGGGGTGCGTGCTCAGTCCCCTCCTGTACTCCCTGTTCACACATGACTGCACGGCCAGGCACGACTCCAACACCATCATTAAGTTTGCTGACGACACAACAGTGGTAGGTCAACAGTGACACAATACCCCAACGACGAGACAGCGTATAGGGAGGAGGTCAGACACCTGGCTGTGTGGTGCCAGGACAACAACCTCTCCCTCAACGTGATCAAGACTAAGAAGAGGATTGTTGACTACAGGAAAAGGAGGACCGAGCACGCCCCCATTCTCATCGACGGGACTGTAGTGGAGCAGGTTGAGAGCTTCAAGTTCCTTGGTGTCCACATCACCAACAAACTAACATGGTCCAAGCACACCAAGACAGTCGTGAAGAGGGCACGACAAAACCTATTCCCCCTCGTGAGACGGAAAAGATTTGGCATGGGTCCTCAGATCCTCAAAAGTTCTACAGCTCCGGTCGGAGGCCGAGCAGTTGCCATACCAGGCAGTGGTGCAACCAGTCAGGATGCTCTCGATGGTGCAGCTTTATAACGTTTTGAGGGTCCTGAGATCTCATACAAACACATTGAGTAACAGATTCATTCCATGGAACAACAGATAGTCCCTCAAACGGAAGTTTGTTCTGAAGTGTCTGTCCTATATCTGAGAGATATAAAAAAGATCAGGAAACATTTGTTATTGTTTTATGCATATATTTAACCCCTTATTTTAGGCACTAAATTACTTCCATAAACAGTGCACTTCGGAAAGTATTCAGACACCTTGATCTTTTCCACATTTTGTAGCATGGAATCTACACAATACCCCATAATGACTCAATACCCCATAATGACACAATACCCCATAATGACATAATACCCCATAATGACTCAATACCCCATAATGACTCAATACCCCATAATGACTCAATACCCCATAATGACTCAATACACCATAATGACTCAATACCCCATAATGACACAATACCCCATAATGACTCAATACCCCATAATGACACAATACCCCATAATGACTCAATACCCCATAATGACTCAATACCCCATAATGACACAATACCCCATGATGACTCAATACCCCATAATAACTCAATACCCCATAATGACACAATACCCCATAATGACTCAATACCCCATAATGACACAATACCCCATAATGACACAATACCCCATAATGACACAATACCCCATAATGACACAATACCCCATAATGACTCAATACCCCACAATGACTCAGGAAGACACCCCCTCCCCTACAGGAAGATCCCAGGAAGACACCCCTTCCCCCCAGGAAGACCCCAGGAGGACACCGCCTCCCCCGCAGGAATACCCCAGAAAGACACCCCCTCCCCTGCAGGAAGATCCCAGGAAGACACCCCCTCCCCTGCAGGAAGATCCCAGGAAGACACCCTCTCCCCCACAGGAAGACACCACCTCCCCCGCAGGAATACCCCAGAAAGACACCCCCTCCCCTGCAGGAAGACCCCAGGAAGACACCACCTCCCCTGCAGGAAGACCCCAGAAAGACACCACCTCCCCTGCAGGAAGACCCCAGGAAGACACCCCCTCCCCTGCAGGAAGACCCCAGGAAGACACCCCCTCCCCTAGAGGAAGACACCCCCTCCCCCGCAGGAAGACCCCAGGAGGACACCCTCCCCTGCAGGAAGACCCCAGGAAGACACCCCCTCCCCCGCAGGAAGATCCCAGGAAGACACCCCCTCCCCCGCAGGAAGACCCCAGGAAGACACCCCCTCCCCCGCAGGAAGAACCCAGGAAGACACCCCCTCCCCCCCAGAAAGACACCCCCGCCCCCCCAGGAAGACACCCCCTCCCCCGCAAGAAGACCCCAGGAAGACACCCCCTACCCCGCAGAAAGACCCCAGAAAGACACCCCCTCCCCCGCAGGAAGACACCGCCTCCCATACAGGAAGACCCCAGAAAGACACCCCCTCCCCTACAGGAAGACCCCAGGAAGACACCGCCTCCCCTACAGGAAGACCCCAGGAACCACCCCCTGCCCTACAGGAAGAACACACCAAGCTGCCTCACTACAGAAACAGGAGATGGACTAGTGTCCTGTCCAGGGCGTGTACTGGTACATCAAGCTGTCTCACTACAGAAACAGGAGATAGACTAGTGTCCTGTCTAGGGGGTGTACTGTAGAAAGAGAGAGAGAGAGAGAGAGAGAGAGAGAGAGAGAGAGGGAGACAGGGTATGCTTTTTGACCCCAATACTAATCTCTTCTTGTTCCCGCTCTCATTTCCCCCCTCTCACCATCTTTCCCTCTCCTCTCCCCCTTTCTTTCCCCTCTCCCTCTCTTCTATCTCTCCACATTAGAACCGGATGTTCAACACAGGAAACTCCTGCCAGCCAGAACACAGATAGATTGTTCGTGATAGAGCGTGTGTGTGAGTGTGTACAGACAGAAAGAATGGGGTGTGTCATAAATCTCCTGACACTGACTGTACACACACACACACACACACACACACACACACACACACACACACACACACACACACACACACACACACACACACACACACACACACGATATTGGTCATATATACAGTACCAGTCAAAAGTTTGGACACACCTCCTCTTTCCAGGGTTCTATTTTTACTATTTTCTACATTGTAGAATAATAATGAAGACTTTGAAACTATGAAATAACACATATGGAATCGTGTAGTAACCCAAAAAGTGTTAAACAAATCAAAATATATTTTATATCTGAGATTCTTCAAAGTAGCCATTCTTTGCCTTGATGACAGCTTTGCACACTCTTGGCATTCTCTCAACCAGCTTCATGAGGTAGTCACCTGGAATGCATTTCAATTAACAGGTGTGCCTTGTTAAATGTTAATTTGTGGAATGTCTTTCCTTGTTATGCGTTTGAGCCAATCAGTTGGGTTCTGCTTGTCCTGACCCTGATCCTGCCCGCCGTCTTGTACCTGCCTGACTCTGATTTAGATTACGACCCTTTGCCTGCCTTGACTTACCCTTTTGCCTGCCCCTTGAACTATAATAAACTCTGAGACTCATACTATCCACCTCCTGTGTCTGCATCTGAGTCTTAGCCTGAGTCGTGATAATACGAACTGGCCGTGACTGACCCAGCAGACTCGGACCAGCTCTGCAACGCCGTCTCCTCCCAAGGAGCCACCATTGTAAGACACGAGGAGTTACTTCAAGGTCTTATGGAAGGATTCCAGACCTTGGCAGAATGCCATGACCGTGCCTTCATTACATTGCTGGAGCAATTCAGCAGATTGTTTGTTAGGCAGCCCGCCACTACAGTAACCCCCCAGACTGTCAGTTACCCCGCTACCAGCGATGCTTCTCCCCAATCTACCCTGGCTGACCTCCTACTATGCTGGATATACAGGGCTAGATTGTCTCCTGCTGTGCGCTACACAGACTAAACACCAAGAGCTGTCTGTATTGTGGAGCTACGAGACATTTCATATCTACCTGCCCATTAAAAGTCCAGGCTCATCAAGTAGGTACGAGTACTCTGGTGAGCCGTACGGGGAGTTTCCCATCTCCCATTTCTCGTACCGCTCTCCATGCTATCCTGTTGTGGGGGGACGAATCCAAATCTCTCCATACTATCCTGTTGACCAATCCAAATCTCTCCATGCTATCCTGTTGTGGGGGGACCAATCCAAATCTCTCCATGCTATCCTGTTGACCAATCCAAATCTCTCCATGCTATCCTGTTGACCAATCCAAAATCTCTCCTTGCTATCCTGTTGACCAATCCAAATCTCTCCATGCTATCCTGTTGACCAATCCAAATCTCTCCATGCTATCCTGTTGACCAATCCAAATCTCTCCATACTATCCTGTTGTGGGGTGACCAATCCAAATCTCTCCATGCTATCCTGTTGACCAATCCAAATCTCTCCATGCTATCCTGTTGACCAATCCAAATCTCTCCTTGCTATCCTGTTGACCAATCCAAATCTCTCCATGCTATCCTGTTGACCAATCCAAATCTCTCCATACTATCCTGTTGTGGGGTGACCAATCCAAATCTCTCCATGCTATCCTGTTGACCAATCCAAATCTCTCCATGCTATCCTGTTGTGGGGTGACCAATCCAAATCTCTCCATGCTATCCTGTTGACCAATCCAAATCTCTCCATACTATCCTGTTGTGGGGTGACCAATCCAAATCTCTCCATGCTATCCTGTTGACCAATCCAAATCTCTCCTTGCTATCCTGTTGACCAATCCAAATCTCTCCATGCTATCCTGTTGACCAATCCAAATCTCTCCATGCTATCCTGTTGACCAATCCAAATCTCTCCATGCTATCCTGTTGACCAATCCAAATCTCTCCATGCTATCCTGTTGTGGGGGGACCAATCCAAATCTCTCCATGCTATCCTGCTGACCAATCCAAATCTCTCCATACTATCCTGTTGACCAATCCAAATCTCTCCATGCTATCCTGTTGACCAATCCAAATCTCTCCATGCTATCCTGTTGACCAATCCAAATCTCTCCATGCTATCCTGTTGACCAATCCAAATCTCTCCATTCTATCCTGTTGACCAATCCAAATCTCTCCATGCTATCCTGCTGTGGGGTGACCAATCCAAATCTCTCCATACTATCCTGTTGACCAATCCAAATCTCTCCATACTATCCTGTTGACCAATCCAAATCTCTCCATTCTATCCTGTTGACCAATCCAAATCTCTCCATGCTATCCTGCTGTGGGGTGACCAATCCAAATCTCTCCATGCTATCCTGTTGTGGGGGGACCAATCCAAATCTCTCCATGCTATCCTGTTGACCAATCCAAATCTCTCCATGCTATCCTGTTGTGGGGGACCAATCCAAATCTCTCCATGCTATCCTGTTGACCAATCCAAATCTCTCCATGCTATCCTGCTGACCAATCCAAATCTCTCCATGCTATCCTGTTGTGGGGGGACCAATCCAAATCTCTCCATACTATCCTGTTGACCAATCCAAATCTCTCCATGCTATCCTGTTGACCAATCCAAATCTCTCCATGCTATCCTGCTGACCAATCCAAATCTCTCCATACTATCCTGTTGTGGGGTGACCAATCCAAATCTCTCCATGCTATCCTGTTGACCAATCCAAATCTCTCCATGCTATCCTGTTGACCAATCCAAATCTCTCCATGCTATCCTGTTGACCAATCCAAATCTCTCCATGCTATCCTGTTGTGTGGTGACCAATCCAAATCTCTCCATGCTATCCTGTTGACCAATCCAAATCTCTCCATGCTATCCTGTTGACCAATCCAAATCTCTCCATGCTATCCTGTTGACCAATCCAAATCTCTCCATGCTATCCTGTTGACCAATCCAAATCTCTCCATGCTATCCTGTTGTGGGGTGACCAATCCAAATCTCTCCATACTATCCTGTTGACCAATCCAAATCTCTCCATGCTATCCTGTTGACCAATCCAAATCTCTCCATGCTATCCTGTTGACCAATCCAAATCTCTCCATGCTATCCTGCTGTGGGACCAATCCAAATCTCTCCATGCTATCCTGTTGACCAATCCAAATCTCTCCATGCTATCCTGTTGACCAATCCAAATCTCTCCATGCTATCCTGTTGACCAATCCAAATCTCTCCATACTATCCTGTTGACCAATCCAAATCTCTCCATGCTATCCTGCTGTGGGACCAATCCAAATCTCTCCATGCTATCCTGTTGTGGGGGGACCAATCCAAATCTCTCCATGCTATCCTGCTGACCAATCCAAATCTCTCCATGCTATCCTGTTGACCAATCCAAATCTCTCCGGGTGCTCATTGACTAGAGCTTTATCAAATCAAATCATATCAAATGTTATTTGTCACATACACATGGTTAGCAGATGTTAATGCGAGTGTAGCGAAATGCTTGTGCTTCTAGTTCCAACCATGCAGTAATAACCAACAAGTAATCTAACCTAACAATTTCACAACAACTACCTTATACACACAAGTGTAAAGGAATGAATACGAATATGTACATATAAATATATGAATGAGTGATAGCCGAATGGCATAGGCAAGATGCAGTAGATGGTATAGAGTACAGTATATACATATGAGATGAGTAATGTAGGGTATGAAAACATTATATAAAGTGGCATTGTTTAAAGTGGCTAGTGATACATTTATTACATCCAAATTTTAATTATTAAAGTGGCTAGAGTTGAGTCAGTATGTTGGCAGCAGCCACTCAATGTTAGTGATGGCTGTTAAACAGTCTGATGACCTTGAGATAGAAGCTGTTTTTCAGTCTCTCGGTCCCACGCTGTCTGTGTGGGTGGACCATTTCAGTTTGTCTGTGATGTGTACGCCGAGGAACTTAAAACTTTCCACCCTCTCCACTACTGTCCCGTCAATGTGGATAGGGGGGTGCTCCCTCTGCTGTTTCCTGAAGTCCACGATCATCTCCTTTGTTTTGTTGACATTGAGTGTGAGGTTATTTTCCTGACAACACACTCGGAGGGCCCTCACCTCCTCCCTGTAGGCCGTCTCGTCATTGTTGGTAATCAAGCCTACCACTGTAGTGTCGTCTGCAAACTTGATGATTGTTTTGGAGGTGTGATGCGTGGCCATGCAGTCATTGGTGAACAGGAAGTACAGGAGAGGGCTGAGAACGCACTCTTGTGGGGCCCCAGTGTTGAGGATCAGCGAGGTGGAGCGAGCGGCCCGTCAGGAAGTCCAGGACCCAGTTGCAGAGGGCGAGGTCGAGACCCAGGGTCTCGAGCTTAATGGCGAGTTTGGAGGGTACTATGGTGTTGAATGCTGAGCTGTAGTCAATGAACAGCATTCTTACATAGCTATTATTATTGTCCAGATGGGTTAGGGCAGTGTGCAGTGTGGTTGCGATTACGTCGTCAGTGGACCTATTGGGGCGGTAAGCAAATTGGAGTGGGTCTAGGGTGTCAGGTAGGGTGGAGGTAATATGGTCCTTGACTAGTCTCTCAAAGCACTTCATGATGACGGAAGTGAGTGCTACGGGGCGGTAGTCGTTTAGCTCAGTTACCTTAGCTTTCTTGGGAACAGGAACAATGGTGGCCCTCTTGAAGCATGTGGGAACAGCAGACTGGGATAAGGATTGATTGAATATGTCCGTAAACACACCAGCCAGCTGGTCTGCGCATACTCTGAGGACGCGGCCGGGGATGCCGTCTGGGCCTGCAGCCTTGCGAGGATTAACACGTTTAAATGTTTTACTCACGTTGGCTGCAGTGAAGGAGAGCCCGCAGGTTTTGGTAGCGGGCCGTGTCAGTGGCACTGTATTGTCCTCAAAGCGAGCAAAGAAGTTGTTTAGTCTGTCTGGGAGCAAGACATCGCGGTCTGCGACGGGGCTGTTTTTTCTTTTGTAGTCCGTGATTGACTGTAGACCCTGCCACATACCTCTCATGTCTGATCCGTTGAATTGCGACTCCACTTTGTCTCTATACTGACGCTTAGCTTGTTTGATTGCCTTGCGGAGGGAATAGCTACACTGTTTGTATTCGGTCATGTTTCCGGTCACCTTGCCCTGATTAAAAGCAGTGGTTCAAGCTTTCACTTTTGCGCAAATGCTGCCATCAATCCACGGTTTCTGGTTGGGGAAGGTTTTAATAGACGCTGTGGGTACAACATCACCAATGCACTTGCTAATAAACTCGCTCACCGAATCAGCATATTCATCAATGTTGTTGTTCGACGTTATGCGGAACATATCCCAGTCCACGTGATCGAAGCAATCTTGAAGCGTGGAATCCGATTGGTCGAACCAGCGTTGAACAGACTTGAGTATTTCCTGTTTTAGTCTCTGTCTATAGGCTGGGAGCAACAAAATGGAGTCGTGGTCAGCTTTTCCGAAAGGAGGGCGGGGGAGGGCCTTATATGCGTCACGGAAGGTAGAATAACAATGTTCCAGGGTTATGCAATTGATATGCTGATAGAATTTAGGGAGCCTTGTTTTCAGATTAGCCTTGTTAAAATCCCCAGCTACAATGAATGCAGCCTCAGGATATGTGGTTTCCAGTTTACATAGAGTCGAATGAAGTTCTTTCAAGGCCGTCGATGTGTCTGCTTGGGGGGGAATATACACGACTGTGATTATGATCGAAGAGAATTCTCTTGGTAGATAATGCATTTGATTGTGAGGAATTCTAAGTCAGGTGAACAAAAGGACTTGAGTTCCTGTATGTTGTTATGATCACACCACATCTCGTTAATCATAAGGCATACATATTATGGACTCTACCCTGGTGTCGGAGCTGCGAATCCCCACCCTCTCCATTCGTATGGACATCAGAGCGCATTATTGGCAGAATCAACTACACTACGTTTCCTATTAACCTGAGAGTGTCAGGTAATCACAGTGAGTCTACGCAGTTCCTGCCCATTGAATCCCTTCATGTATTGGGGTTTTCATGGCTCAAGAGGCACAATCCTCTGATCGGCTGGGCTACTGGTTCTATCATGGGTTAGAGCCCATTCTGCCATGCACATTGTCTGAAGTCGGCGCAAGGACGTCTTCCTGCGGGCTTGGGAGAAGCCTCAGATCTCTCCACCATTCCCGCAGAGTACCAGGAATTCCTGAAGGTTTTCAATAAGGCCCGCGCTACATCTCTCCCTACGCATCGACCCTACGACTGCGCTATCTACCTTCTTCCGGGTACTACACTTCCTCGGGGGCGGCTTTATTCCCTGTCTATGGAGAGGTACATTGAGGATTCTCTTGCTGCAGGGAGTATTCGTCCATCTGCCTCCCCCGCCGGCTCGGGGTTCTTCTTTGTGGAGAAGGACAAAACCCTGTGCCCATGTATCAACTACCGGGGCCTAAATGACAGTACCGTTAAAAACTGTTACCCTCTACCCCTCATCTCCTCTGCTTTCAAGCCTCTCCAGGGGGTGGACCTTCGGAATGCCTACCATCTGGTTTGGATACGGGAAGGAGACGAATGGAAAACAGCTTTTAACATGGCTAGCTGGTACTATGAGTACCTTGATATGCCATTCGGACTGACCAATGCTCTCGCAGTGTTCCAGGCCCTGCTCAACGATGTGCTCCGTGATATGTTGAACCGGTTTGTGTTTGTCTACCTTGATGACATCCTTGTTTTTTCCCGGTCAGCTCAAGAGCACATCCGTCAAGTCCTTCAGCGTCTCCTGGAGAACCAGCTTTTTGTTAAAGCAGAAAAATGTGAATTCCATCGCTCCACCATCTCCTTCCTAGGGTAAGTCATTACTGCTGGAAATGTTCAGATGGACTCTGACAAGGTGAAAGCGGTGGTTGATTGGCCTCAACCCACATCCAGAGTGCAGCTGCAATGTTTCCTGGGGTTTGATCATTTCTACCGCCGCTTCATCCGGGGTTACAGCACCCTGGCCTCCCCCCTCGCAGCACTCACCTCTCCCAAGGTTCCGTTCACATGGTCTCCAGCAGCTGACCAGACTCGGACCTCAAGCATCGATTCACCACAGCTCCCATCTTAGTCCATCCAGACCCGTCCCGTCAGTTCGTGGTGAAGGTTGACGCCTCAAATGTTGGAATGTGGGCCGTCCTGTTCCATTGTTCTGCCCAGGACCAAAAGTTGCATCCCTGCGCCTTCCTTTCCCATCGTCTGAACCCCGCTGAGAGGAACTACAACGTGGGAAATCGAGAACTACTCACGGTCAAGATGGCGTTGGAGGAGTGGAGGCACTGGTTAGAGGGGGCAGAACATCCATTCATAGTGTGGACTGATCACAAGTAGCTGGAATATCTCCACACCGCCAAGCGCCTCAACTCTAGGCAAGCGCGATGGGCCCTGCTTTTCACTCGGTTCAACTTTACCATCTCCTATCGCCCGGGGTCCAAGAATGTGAAGCTGGATGAGCTCTCACGCCTCTCACGCCTCGCTAGTCCCACTGCTACACTGTCTGACCCTGAGACCCTAACCCTAACCTGGCTACCGGATGTTTGTCCTGGACTCTGCCCGTTCCCCGGTCCTGGAATGTGTAAATTTCTCCAGACTGGCCTGCCTTCCTGGCTCCCGTCGAACTCCGGCCTTTGTACGACAACGCTTTTGGTGGCCCACCATGGTTCCTGACATCTACGCGTTCATCACTGCCTGCACTGTGTATGCTCAGAATAAGACTCCGCGGCAAGCTCCTTCAACCACTCCCTGTCCCTCACCGCCCCTGGTCCCATATATCCCTGGACTTCGTCACTGGTCTCCCTCCATCAGATGGCCACACCACTATCCTCACAGTGGTGGATAGGTTTTCCAAAGCCGCCCATTTCATTCCCCTTCCCAAGTTACCCTCAGCCAAGGAGACGGCCCAGCTCATGATGCAAAACGTCTTCCGGATCCATGGACTTCCGGTGGACATGGTCTCCGATCGCAGTTCTCGTCCTAGTCGTCCAGCCTGTCCTCCAGTTTCACCCCCAGTCCAACGTGTTGGCCAGTCAGAGTGAGCCAATCAGGACCTGGAGACTCTGCCAACCCCACCACCTGGAGCCAGCAACTTGTGAGGGTGGAATACGCCCGCAACACCCTTCCCTGCTCGGCCACTGGTCTCTCACCTTTTGAGTGTTCCATGGGATATCAGCCCCCGCTCTTCCCTGAGCAAGAGGAAGAGGTCAGCATATCCTCGGCCAAGATGTTCGTCTGCCGCTGTTGAAGTACCTGGAAGAGAGCCCGGTCGGCTCATATCAAGACCACCGCCAGGTATCTTACACTTCCCAGTTCTGACCTTTCTGCCTGTCCTGAACGTGATCCTGCCCGCCATCCTGTACCTGCCTGACTTGGATTACGAGCCTTGAGAGGAGGGCAGGCCTAAATATAAATCTGCCACTCTCCTGAGAGGAGGGCAGGCCTAAATATAAATCTGCCCCTCTCCTGAGAGGAGGGCAGGCCTAAATATAAATCTGCCACTCTCCTGAGAGGAGGGCAGGCCTAAATAACAATCTGCCACTCTCCTGAGAGGAGGGCAGGCCTAAATAACAATCTGCCCCTCTCCTGAGAGGAGGGCAGGCCTAAATACGCATCCTTCCGTGCGCAATGCCAAAACATGAACTCAAGGCTGAGACCTGAGAGTTACATTTGAAACATATTGTACGGCTCAGGGACACCAATTACTAAGACCTGCTTTACCTCTGACTTAGAGAGGGTTCATAGAGGCCAAATTCCAATAGGGAATAATCCTCAGAAAGTAACATTCCAGCTCAGACGCTTCCAGGTTGATCTAGATTACCGGCTGATGGGGGCCATATCCTGGCCCTGCTGGTCAAGGCGGCCACTTCAAAAGGTGCCCCCCCCCCCCCCCCCCCCCCAGGTCAGTCAGGTCAACCAGGGTTCCTGGTATGAAGGGGGGTAGACAGGCCCCTGTCCAGTGGGGTCAACCAGCTATACACACACACACCTACATACCTACACACACTCGCAGGCTGCAGCAGAGCTTATCAGAGGGCTGAGTGAACCTGGATGACATATGATCTCATGACTGAAGGAGAGGAGGAGAGGAGAGGTGAAGAGGGGGGGAGAGGAGAAGAGAGAAGAGGAGAGGAGAAGAGAAGAGAAGAGAGGAGAGGAGAGGAGAGGAGAGGAGAGGAGAAGAGAAGAGAAGAGAAGAGAAGAGAAGAGAAGAAGAGAAGAGAAGAGAAGAGAAGAGAAGAGAGGAGAGGAGAGGAGAGGAGAGGAGAGGAGAGGAGAGGAGAAGAGAGGAGAAGAGAAGAGAAGAGAAGAGAAGAGAAGAGAAGAGAAGAGAAGAGAAGAGAAGAGAAGAGAGGAGAGGAGAGGAGAGGAGAGGAGAGGAGAGGAGAGGAGAGGAGAGGAGAGGAGAGGAGAGGAGAAGAGAAGAGAAGAGAAGAGAAGAGAAGAGAAGAGAAGAGAAGAGAAGAGAAGAGAAGAGAAGAGAAGAGAAGAGAAGAGAAGAGAAGAGAAGAGAGGAGAGGAGAAGAGAGGAGAGGAGAGGAGAGGAGAGGAGAGGAGAGGAGAGGAGAGGAGAGGAGAGGAGAGGAGAGGAGAGGAGAGGAGAAGAGAAGAGAAGAGAAGAGAAGAGAAGAGAAGAGAAGAGAAGAGAAGAGAAGAGAAGAGAAGAGAAGAGAAGAGAAGAGAAGAGAAGAGAAGAGAAGAGAAGAGAAGAGAAGAGAAGAGAGGAGAGGAGAGGAGAGGAGAGGAGAGGAGAGGAGAGGAGAGGAGAGGAGAGGAGAGGAGAGGAGAGGAGAGGAGAGGAGAGGAGAGAGGGCTGATGCTTCCATACCACAACTTTCTCTATCTCCCTCTTACACATCCAGACAGACAGACAGACAGACAGACAGACAGACAGACAGACAGACAGACAGACAGACAGACAGACAGACAGACAGACAGACTTTGTGACTCTATTTGGTGAGACCACTTCAGCCTGGTTTGGAGCAGTGGCCGTGCCTCCACTGATGAACATCAGGAGTTGATCCAGGAGCTGATTCAGGAGCTGATTCAGGAGCTGATTCGGGAGCTGATTCAGGAGTTGATCCAGGAGCTGATTCAGGAGCTGATTCAGGAGTTGATCCAGGAGCTGATTCAGGAGCTGATTCAGGAGCTGATTCAGGAGCTGATTCAGGAGCTGATTCAGGAGCTGATTCAGGAGCTGATTCAGGAGTTGATCCAGGAGCTGATTCAGGAGCTGATTCAGGAGCTGATTCAGGAGCTGATTCAGGAGCTGATTCAGGAGTTGATCCAGGAGCTGATTCAGGAGCTGATTCAGGAGCTGATTCAGGAGCTGATTCAGGAGTTGATCCAGGAGCTGATTCAGGAGCTGATTCAGGAGCTGATTCAGGAGTTGATTCAGGAGCTGATTCAGGAGCTGATTCAGGAGCTGATTCAGGAGTTGATCCAGGAGTTGATCCAGGAGCTGATTCAGGAGCTGATTCAGGAGCTGATTCAGGAGTTGATCCAGGAGCTGACTCAGGAGCTGATTCAGGAGCTGATTCAGGAGTTGATCCAGGAGCTGATTCAGGAGCTGATTCAGGAGCTGATTCAGGAGCTGATTCAGGAGTTGATTCAGGAGCTGATTCAGGAGCTGATTCAGGAGCTGATTCAGGAGCTGATTCAGGAGCTGATCCAGGCCGCAGAATGTGCTGTCAATAAAGAGGAAACTGACGCTGATACTGCAGGTAATATTAGCATAATGTGAGAGAACAGCATCAGTTCATCGATGGAGGATGCCTCCATTGATTCCACAGGTGGAGAGTTTGACTGCTTCGGCAGTTTCCTATTGTGCTGCTACATGACATCTTGCTCAGTATCTTTCTGTGTTTAGGATGGGACAGTGTCCTCTCCTCCATCATCCTCTTGCTCCATTTAATTCCCCCTTCATCACGAGGCTGCAAAAGACCAGGCAATATGTCTGCCTCTCAAGCTGAGAAGCATCTCGTCATATTCAAAAAAGGTTTGTCATTGGTCTCCTTATCTGAGTACCAGGTGTCACGGTTTATTGAATCCAAGCCATTATTCTATTGGTGAATTTGAAATAATGGTAGTGTTTCTTTTGTTGTTTTTGTCTTCAGGCAGGAACCAGTATTAGGGAACACATTGTTTTTGTCTTCAGGCAGGAACCAGTATTAGGGAACACATTGTTTTTGTCTTCAGGCAGGAACCAGTATTAGGGAACACATTGTTTTTGTCTTCAGGCAGGAACCAGTATTAGGGAACACATTGTTTTTGTCTTCAGGCAGGAACCAGTATTAGGGAACACATTGTTTTTGTCTTCAGGCAGGAACCAGTATTAGGGAACACATTGTTTTTGTCTTCAGGCAGGAACCAGTATTAGGGAACACATTGTTTTTGTCTTCAGGCAGGAACCAGTATTAGGGAACACATTGTTTTTGTCTTCAGGCAGGAACCAGTATTAGGGAACACATTGTTTTTGTCTTCAGGCAGGAACCAGTATTAGGGAACACATTGTTTTTGTCTTCAGGCAGGAACCAGTATTAGGGAACACATTGTTTTTGTCTTCAGGCAGGAACCAGTATTAGGGAACACATTGTTTTTGTCTTCAGGCAGGAACCAGTATTAGGGAACACATTGTTTTTGTCTTCAGGCAGGAACCAGTATTAGGGAACACATTGCTACCATTGCCCAAAGCAGTCAACTGGACTTCCTTGTTGTCGGGACCAAGAGGCGAGCAGCATCCATAGTTACTTCCTCATCTCTGCCATGCAACTCTACAAGCGCTTCTTGATGCCTTCGATGAGCTCTTCAAGACACACTTAGTGTTTGGAACCTCTTACAATCTGATGCTGCAACAGGATGTACACCTTCATACAGACAACAAGATAGATATTGGGAAGGAGAGTCCACGTGTTGCAGAGCTTAGAGCTAGATTCCTACACTAAAGCAGAAATTGAGTTCAAATATGATTTTGTTTTGTTTGACATTCTAGTCATGGGAGTACCAACTTGCTTGCGAGGCATTTCATTGATGTTTCATGGACTTTGCCCTGGTAAAAGACTTAAGCTGAAATGTGTTTGTTTTCATGTATTTGGTACTTTTTCAGGCTTCAGGAAACATGTAAACATGTAGGACACGATGTTGTTCTGTTGGACACTGTAATGGATGTCAATGTGATGTCCTGCCTACAACTTCGTACAGTATGTCTTGCCAATATCCAACAAGAACATCCTTGATTTGTGTGCGTCAGCTAGTGCACAACTGCAGGCTGCAGGTGTAGGTCAGAGATCAGAGGGTGTAGGTCAGACAACTGTCAATAGTTTTGTAACTTCCAACGTAAGAAGCCGTTATTGAGATACGGGGTCAAGCTAAAGAGAATGCTCTGAAATGTATTTCTTCACAGGACACAGAAAGGCAAAATCCAGCAGACTTTTTCAGGATATTATAAAACCTTTTCACTTCATTGAATTCCTAATCGAAACGAAAAAAGCATTTTGCACAGAAATGGGAAAGTGTTAACCCAATGGAGAATGTGCTTGGTGTTATAGTTGATAATAGACGATACACAACAATTGGAACTTCTGATCAAGTAGTCGTAACTGACAAGTTTGCTTGATTTGGAAGATGGAAAAGAGACCCTTTTCTCCAAAGAAAAAAATCGGTTGCAAATTCAACTGTTTTATAAGACTTTGAGAGCCAATCCACTGGGATCAAAGAAGGCTCTTCACAAGTTTGAGGGTTATATACTTCCCTTTGAGAGATTTTCCACCAAAAATGAATGCATCTTTAGTCAAATATACACTTATGTGTCTTATCTTATGCTCTTCCATACCCAGGACCTTAAAATTTATGGATTTGATGCCATACTAAAGCCAATTGTAAGTGACCTGAAAGTGTTTGAGACTGAGGGAGTTGAAGTTTCCATGTTACTGGTGATAATCTTGGTATACATTGCCTCTTTGGTTTTGTAGAATCATTTAGTGCCCTGTATTGCTGTCGTTTTTTTTGCCTCACCGAGAACAGGTATTTTCAAACTGTGTTCTGTGAAGATGACTTAAGTGTGATTTTGCAAACAAAAGGCATTCGGGACCATTGTCCAACTATACAGTCAAATCCAACACTACCTCAGGTTGTGAAATGGGGCTTTTTATTGAATCCTCTGCAGGACTTCAGCTGTTGATATTATTCACAACATTTTAGGAGGAGTTGCACAGTTTGAGTTAAAACTTGTGTTACAGGATGTACACGCTAACTTTGTGACTGCCAAAATACATGTTCTGGTAGAATCCAGTGATTTGACTATGGATACGCAGAGAGGAGGAATCGTCCGCCTGCAGTCGAATTGGATGATGAAAGCAATGCTTGGGCCTAAATGCTATCCAATCTTGTTGTCTTCTCCGCCATTGATGTTTGGTGATCTGGCTCAGAATGATGCTACTGTTACTACTACAGATCGTCAGTATTGTAATAAACGAGGGTATGACTATCTATCTAAAACACTTCATTACTGCGCATCACAGGCTCTTCAAGTATTTGTTTCCTAATAGGAATATTTTGCTTAAACATCATTTTCATGACACATTATCCTCGGTGTTTAAGGAATATTGGGCCGATTCTGTGTTATGAAGCAAAACATAACTTCTTTAAAACATAGCAAAAGAGTTAAGAAAATATCAGCATGACACGAGCCAAAAAGCACCAACATCACATGACTTATCAATGGGAATCGTTCAACCAGGACAGATTAGCCAGGGACAATGGTACAGCTCAATGATATGAAAGAAGGTCCTGAGATTGCTACTAGATTGAATGTCTCAGTACACACAAATGTTCTCTCAGTGAAATGGCGAAAGCACGAATGTGCTGACTATGGCCTCGGCTTGATAGTATGTGAAGTAATCATTGACGTTCCGTTGTTTTCCTAAATCAGGGACATTATTGTGAAAGATGAGTTCTATTGGTTGGCTCACCCCTTGAAGCTCTTTCTTTTGATGACAGTGTTGATGCATTTAAAGATGTTCTGGAGTCTCTTGGCTTGGGGGGGTAGAAGCTGTTTAGAAGCCTCTTGGAACTAGACTTGGCGCTCCGGTAGCAGAGAGAACGGTCTATGACTAGTGTGGCTGAAGTCTTTGACAATTTTTAGGGCCAACATTATTATTTGGGTATAAATTAACAGAATATTAACTTTGTGTGTGTCTATTTGTCAATAACTGCTGGTGCCCGATGTCTAATATTAAACAAGTCTCAAGGTATTGCTCGCCTGAAGTAGAGTACCTCATGATAAGCTGTAGACCACACTATCTACCAAGAGAGTTCTCATCTATATTATTCGTAGCCGTCTATTTACCACCACAAACCGATGCTGGCACTAAGACCCACTCAGCGAGCTGTATAAGGCCATAAGCAAACAGGAAAATGCTCATCCAGAAGCGGCGCTCCTAGTGGCCGGGGACTTAATGCAGTGTGGTAGACTGTGTTGGTTTGAGAGTGCAGAGATTGACACAGAGACAGGGAGGTTTTAGTCAGCAAAAACAACTTTAATAAGACAGAAATAAACATAACAAAGAAAATCACTTAGGTTTGGCTCGGCCCTTCTTCTCTACTGTGGCTTGATGTCTGTCACGCCACCGTTCTCCTTTTATTTCGCCTCCACGGCTGGTTGGCACTTTCCTCTAATTACCTCCACTTAGAGCTGTCCGTGTCGGGGTGCCCAGCTCCAGTTTTCCCAGCAGAGGGAGCCAACGTCGCCTCACGTACCTCCCCTCTATTACCATCCCCGGGGTAGACCTCCTGGGATACCGCAGCAGGCAAACTTAAATCTGTTTTACCTCATTTCTACCAGCATGTCACATGTGCAACCTGAGTATAAAAACTCTAGACCACCTTTAGTCCACACACAGAGACGCATACAAAACTCTCCTCCGCCCTCCATTTGGCAAATCTGACCATAATTCTATCCTCCCGAGTCCTGCTTACAAGCAAACACTAAAGCAGGAAGTACCAGCGACTCGCTCAGTACGGAAGTGGTCAGATGATTTGGATGCTACACTACAAGACTGTTTTGCAGCACAGACTGGAATATGTTCCGGGATTCATCCAATGGCATTGAGGAGTACACCACCTCAGTCACCGGCTTTATCAATAAGTGCATCGACGATGTCTTCCCCACATTGACTGTACCTACATATCCCAACCAGAAACCATGGATTACAGGCAACATCCACACCGAGCTAAAGGCTAGAACTCCCGCTTTCAAGGAGCGGGACTCTAATCCGGATGCTTATAAGAAATCCCACTATGCCCTCAGATGAACCATCAAACATGCAAAGCGTCAATACAGGACTAAGATTGAATCCTACTACACCAGCTCTGATGCTTGTCGGTTGTGGCAGGGCTTGAAAACCATTAAGGACTACAAAGGGAAACCCAGCGGAGAGCTGCCCAGTGACGTGAGCCTACCAGATGAGCTAAATGTCTTTTATGCACGCTTCGAGGCAAGCAATACTGAAGCATGCAGGAGCGCACCAGCTGTTCTGGACGACTGTGTGATCACGACCTATAAACAAGTCAAAAGTCAACACTTACAAGGCTGCGGGGCCGGACGGATTACCAGGATGTGTACTCAGAGTATGCGCGGACCAACTGGCAAGTGTCTTCACTGACATTTTCAACCTCTCCCTGACCGAGTCTGTAATACCTACATGTTTCAAGCAGACCACCATGGTCCCTGTGCCCAAGAAAGCAAAGGTAACCTGCCTAAATGATTACCGCCCCGTAGCACTCACGTCTGTAGCCATGAAGTGCTTTGAAATGCTGGTCATGGCTCACATCAACAGCATCATCCCGGATACACTAGACCCACTCCAATTCGCATACCGCCCCAACAGATCCACAGATGATGCAATCTCTATTGCACTCCACACCGCCCTTTCCCACCTGGACAAAAGGAACACCTATGTGAGAATGCTGTTCATTGACTACAGCTCAGCGTTCAACACCATAGTGCCCTCAAAGCTCATCACTAAGCTAAGGACCCTGAGACTAAACACCTCCCTCTGCAACTGTATCCTGGACTTCCTGACGGGCCACCCCCAGGTGGTATGGGTAGGCAACAACACGTCTGTCACGCTGATCCTCAACACTGGGACCCCTCAGGGTTGTGTGCTTAGTCCCCTCCTGTACTCCCTGTTCACCCACGACTGCGTGACCAAGCACGACCCCAACACCATCATTAAGTTTGCTGACGACACAACAGTGGTAGGCCTGATCACCGACAACGATGACACAGCCTATAGAGAGGAGACCTGGCTATGTGGTATCAGGACAACAGCCTCTCCCTCAATGTGAGCAAGACAAAGGAGCTGATCGATGACTACAGGAAAAGGAGGTCCGAACAGGCCCCCATTAACATTGACGGGGCTGCAGTGGAGCGGGTCGAAGATTAAGTTCCTTGGTGTCCACATCACCAACAATCTATCACGGTACAAACACACCAAGACAGTTGTGAAGAGGGCATGATAACACATTTTCCCCCTCAGGAGACTGAAAAGATTTGACATGGGGCCCCAGATCCTCAAAAAAGTTCTACAGCTGCACAATCGAGAGCATCCTGACTGGTTGCATCACCGCCTGGTATGGCAACTGCTCCGCCTTTCCGTTACCGTAAGGCGCTACAACTTCCTGCCATCCAGGACATATATACTTGGCGGTGTCAGAGAAAGAATTGTCAAAGGAATTGTCAAAGACTCCAGTCACCCAAGTCATAGACTGTTCTCTCTGCAACCGCACGGCAAACGGTACCAGATCGCCAAGTCTAGGTCCAAAAGGCTCCTTAAACAGCTTCTACCCCCCAAGTCAAAAGACTGCTGAACAATTAATCAAACGGCCACCCGGACTATTTACATTTATGTGCGAGACCGCGCCACCATGCAGCCAAACTGAACCATACTTTGCAGGTTAGCTAAATTCATATCCCTGAGCATGCGTGCCAAATTTCATCACCACTTTTGAACATCTGGTGCCGCCTCAGCCGTCCCCTCCCTCCCTCCCTCCCTCCCTCCCTCCCTCCCTCCCTCCCTCCCCTTCTCTCCCCTCCTTCCCTCCTTCCCTCTCCTCTCCTCCCTTTCAGACCTCCCTCTCCTCCCACACATGCACGCACACACACACACACACACACACACACACACACACACACACACACACACACACACACACACACACACACACACACACACACACACACACACACACACACACACACACACACACACACACACACACACACACACACACACAATCTCTCTCTCTCTCTCTCTCTCTCTCTCTCTCTCTCTCTCTTTCTCTCTTTCAGTCTCTCTCACTCTTGTTCAGTCTCTCCCTCTCTCTCTGCAGATACAGAGGTTGTCCAGTTCATTGACTATAGGAGAGGACAGAGCAGAGAGCAGGTTGTTGGAGGAATTATGTTCACCCCACTGTATGGTGTAGTCACACACACATGCACACACACGCCCAGAACCCCCGCAAGGAGAGATGCGAGATAGGGGTGCGCGCAGAAGCCGGTGACATCATACCTTTAAAATCCGAAGGCGCGGCAATGACATCAACTCTCTGAAACAAGGATAGAGAGAAAGAGAGAGAGAGAGAAAGAGAGAGAGACCCCCTGTGATACTTTACCAATTAAGGATCTCACTGTAAGATAGAGAGAGAGAGAGAGAGATAAATAGAGAGAGAGAGAGAGAGAGAGAGAGAGAGAGAGATAAAAAAGAGCAAAACAGTGAAGATCTTTCTTTTTCACGAGTTCACGGAGCCCACCGGTTCTGCCCGCTGGGAGGGATTTTACGCGCACCGCAACGGGAAGACAGAGCTATAGATTAAGAAAGGGTAAGGACATGTACGTTTTTCTCTTGCTGTTTTCTGATGTTTAAAGCCAGTTCAATGTCCTTGATGCTATTGTCTGTTTTACACTGTTTAGTCCAGGACTGTTAGTTAGTTAGTTAGTTAGTTAGTTAGTTAGTTAGTTAGTTAACGGGACATCTGTGATGTCAGCACCATGACTGTCCCCAAACGCACCCTGGCCGCGGGGATGACACTGGCAATATGGATTAATCTCTTGCTCCGGGGAGGAGGGGAAACCGATCCCGGTCATATATGTCCTGCTTCGGGTTATTTAGTCTGTCAGGAGAGGCGTAGCAGTTTAGCCGTTACCGGGTAGTCGGTGCCAGCTGTGCTGTGGGACCTCCCGGGCTGCGGGTGTATTGTTGTTATAAAGCTGACATTCTGTACACAGGAAACGGTCTCTTATTGTCTCCCCCTCTATGAAACGATATGTGACTAGTTATTATCATAGTGGGGAAGATCTGGGTTGGGGCGTGCGTGCATGTGTGATCTGCGTTGATGTCGAGACTGGTGTTGAGCACACTGGCAAAACAGAGCTTCACGCGACAGTAAGTTATACTTTAACTCTCATTCACGTTACACGATCACGCACGCACGCACCCACGCCCAGACCCAGCAGGCTGGCGCATCAGTCGGTATTATAAGGAGGAGCTCCACACCAAATAAGGTAAAACACGGACCGGTCCTGTCTCGAGCCCTATCCGGGGATGTAGAGGGCCGCGTGCGCCCCCCTCTGCCTACAGCGACTGGTACATCATCTGGTTAGAAACGGGTTAGCATAGGCGCTCATACACACACACACACACACACACACACACACACACACACACACACACACACACACACACACACACACACACACACACACACACACACACACACAAACACACACACACATTATCCCAAATCCATGTACTCCTCCGCCTTAAAGTGCACTCATGGATTCAAAAGCTGGGATTCAAAAGCTAGTTGAGTGACAGTTAAACAACCCCTGCTGGGGTTGTTTAACTGTCACTCAACTAATCAGAAATAGGGCTACGAATAAAAACAAACAACATTATTATAAAATATACTGTTTCTGTAAACATGTATATAGTATGTATGAGCTGGAGTAGAAGCCTAGGTGTTGTTGTCCACTAGTTTACTCCAATTAGGGAGGAGGAGAGGAGAGGAGAGGAGAGGAGAGGAGAGGAGAGGAGAGGAGAGGAGAGGAGAGGAGAGGAGAGGAGGGGAGAGGGGTGGTAGGGTTAGTGGAGAGGAGGGGAGGGGAGGGGTGGTAGGGTTAGTGGAGAGGGGGGGAGGGTAGAGGAGAGGAGTGGAGAGGAGAGGGGTGGTAGGGTTAGTGGAAAAGAATAAAGGAAATTATAAACTGGGTGGTTAAAGCCTTGAATGCTGATTGGCTAACAGCCGTGGTATATCAGACCGTATACCACGGGCATGACAAATGATTTCTTGTTACTAATTACGTTGGTAACCAGTTTATAATAGTGTTTAAGGCACCTTTGGGGTGTGTGGTAGATGGCCAATATAGCACGGCTAAATACTGTATCCAGGCACTCCTCGATGTGTGGTGTATCAGAACAGCCCTTAGCCGTGGTATATTGGCCATATACCACATCTCCTTTTGCCTTATTACTTAAATATACTTTTAAAAGATGTATATATATATATACATGTACGTATGTATATATGTGTATATATATATGTATATATATGCATGTGTGTGTATATGTATGTATATATGTATGTGTATATAGATATTAAATATATATTTACCTAAAAATATATTGGGGATTGGAAATTATGATGACAATTACATTGATGGAAGCTACAAATCTATCTGCAGTATTGATCCACCTCCTACATTATTATGAAAAATATACATGTAAAAACAACTATAGCATCCATGCCACCCTGCCCTCTCCGGGGATGTAGAGGGCCGCGTCCGCACCCCTCTGCCTACAGCGACTGGCATATCATCTGGTTAGAAACGGGTTAGCATAGACACACACACGCACACGCACACACACACGCACACGCACGCACACGCACACACACACACACACACACACACACACACACTGAGGCGATGGCGGAAAAGGACACATTTTGCTGTAATCTGTGAACCTCACTTTCTATTTTACATGAGCTGCGTGTGTGTGGTTAGTGACTGGTTAACACCTCGAATGCAGCTTGTTCATTGTTCACTTCCGCTCCTCGATGCTGTTAGGGTGTGGTCAGTCACATGATGTGGGGAGGGGAGGGGAGGGGAGGGGAGAGGAGAGGAGAGGAGAGGAGAGGAGAGGAGAGGAGAGGAGAGGAGAGGAGAAGAGAGGATGGGAGGGGAGAGGAGGGGTAGGGAGAGGAGGGGAGAGAAGAGGAAGGGAGGGTTCCCGAGTGGCTAAGTTGGTAGAGTATAACTCTCCCAATGCCAGGGCTGTGGGAGAGAGAGATATTGGGTATGTGTGTAATACTGCATACTTCCTCTAGACAAAGCCAGAAGAACACAGATCAGTCTCTCTCTCCCCAGTCCCAAGCAAACATTTCTACAGCAGTCCCTGTTAGTGAATCGACTGTTAGAGTGCCTGCTAACTGTTCAGTCATATACAGTACGACATAGACATTGTTGTGGGAGTGTATGACTGTGTGTTAGATAAATGGTTGTGTTTATTGGGGGTCGTGGTTGTGTGTGTGATGGAGCATTCCTCAGATTCCCAATGACCAGGCAGAGACTCAGAGAGAAAACATTCCTCCTGGCGTGTTTCCATGTTACCGCTTCTGGCACTGAACTCCTTATTTAGGCAAAGACTGTCTGTCTTTAACCAGTACTCTCTCTCTCTCTTTATCCCTCTTGCAATTCTTCTATCCCTCTTCCAATGCTTCTATACCTCCCTCCATCCCTCTATCAATCCCATTTCCTATCCCTTAATACCCCTCTCTCCCCATCCACCGATTTCTCTCTCTCTCTCTCTCTCTCTCTCTCTCTCTCTCTCTCTCTCTCTCTCTCTCTCTCTCTCTCTCTCTCTCTCTCTCTCTCTCTCTCTCTCTCTCTCTCTCTGCCTGTCTCTCTCTCTCTGTCTCTCTCTCTGTCTCTCTCTCTCTCTCTCTCTCTCTCTCTCTCTCTCTCTCTCTCTCTCTCTCTCTCTCTCTCTCTCTCTCTCTCTCTCTCTCTCTCTCTCTCTAATTTCTGTTGTTCCTCTACCCATGTTTATGTTCAGGTGAATAACAGGGAAGGGTATGATACAGCTGTAGTCTATCAGGTGAATAACAGGGAAGGTAATTCTGAGTGTCTGATCAATGTCTGTCTGAATGTGTCTGAATGGGTCTGAATGGGTCTGAATGGGTCTGAATGGGTCTGGATGTGTCTGGATGTGTCTGAATGTGTTATCTGAATGTGTTGTCTGAATGTGTCTGAATGTGTCTGAATGGGTCTGAATGGGTCTGAATGGGTCTGGATGTGTCTGAATGGGTCTGGATGTGTCTGAATGTGTCTGAATGGGTCTGAATGGGTCTGAATGGGTCTGAATGGGTCTGAATGTGTTATCTGAATGTGTCTGAATGTGTTATCTGAATGTGTTATCTGAATGTGTTATCTGAATGTGTTATCTGAATGTGTTATCTGAATGTGTCTGAATGGGTCTGAATGTGTCTGAATGTGTCTGAATGTGTCTGAATGGGTCTGAATGGGTCTGAATGGGTCTGAATGTGTCTGGATGGGTCTGAATGGGTCTGAATGGGTCTGAATGTGTCTGAATGTGTCTGAATGTGTCTGAATGTGTCTGAATGGGTCTGAATGTGTCTGAATGTGTCTGAATGTGTCTGAATGGGTCTGAATGTGTCTGAATGGGTCTGAATGGGTCTGAATGTGTCTGAATGTGTCTGAATGGGTCTGAATGGGTCTGAATGGGTCTGAATGGGTCTGAATGTGTCTGAATGGGTCTGAATGGGTCTGAATGTGTTGTCTGAGTAACAGAGGAGACTTGAGTGATGTGTACGCGGGGCGTGTGTGTTTGTTTGAGTGTGTGTGGGGCGTGTGTGTTTGTTTGAGTGTGTGTGGGGCGTGTCTGTTTGTTTGAGTGTGTGCGGGGCGTGTGTGTTTGTTTGAGTGTGTGTGGGGCGTGTGTGTTTGTTTGAGTGTGTGCGGGGCGTGTGTGTTTGTTTGAGTGTGTGTGGGGCGTGTGTGTTTGTTTGAGTGTGTGTGGGGCGTGTGTGTTTGTTTGAGTGTGTGTGGGGCGTGTGTGTTTGTTTGAGTGTGTGCGGGGCGTGTGTGTTTGTTTGAGTGTGTGCGGGGCGTGTGTGTTTGTTTGAGTGTGTGCGGGGCGTGTGTGTTTGTTTGAGTGTGTGCGGGGCGTGTGTGTTTGTTTGAGTGTGTGCGGGGCGTGTGTGTTTGTTTGAGTGTGTGCGGGGCGTGTGTAGCACATGGGGATGAGTAAAACTTACTCCTCAGCCTGTAGTGCCCTGCTTGCGTCGCCTCATTAGCCTGATTCTGAGATGGCGTGCTCATTGGCTAGATTCTGAGATGGCGTGTTCATTGGCTCGATTCTGAGATGGCATGTTCATTGGTTAGATTCTGAGATGGCGTGTTCATTAGCTAGATTCTGAGATGGCATGTTCATTGGCTAGATTCTGAGATGGCGTGTTCATTAGCTAGATTCTGAGATGGCGTGTTCATTAGCTAGATTCTGAGATGGCGTGTTCATTGGCTAGATTCTGAGATGGCGTGTTCATTGGCTAGATTCTGAGATGGCGTGTTCATTGGCTAGATTCTGAGATGGCGTGTTCATTGGCTAGATTCTGAGATGGCGTGTTCATTGGCTAGATTCTGAGATGGCGTGTTCATTGGCTAGATTCTGAGATGGCGTGTTCATTGGCTAGATTCTGAGATGGCGTGTTTATTGGCTAGATTCTGAGATGGCGTGTTCATTAGCTAGATTCTGAGATGGCGTGTTCATTAGCTAGATTCTGAGATGGCGTGTTCATTCATTGGCTAGATTCTGAGATGGCGTGTTCATTGGCTAGATTCTGAGATGGCGTGTTCATTCATTGGCTAGATTCTGAGATGGCGTGTTTATTGGCTAGATTCTGAGATGGCGTGTTCATTAGCTAGATTCTGAGATGGCGTGTTCATTGGCTAGATTCTGAGATGGCGTGTTCATTGGCTAGATTCTGAGATGGCGTGTTCATTGGCTAGATTCTGAGATGGCGTGTTCATTGGCTAGATTCTGAGATGGCGTGTTCATTGGCTAGATTCTGAGATGGCGTGTTCATTGGCTAGATTCTGAGATGGCGTGTTCATTGGCTAGATTCTGAGATGGCGTGTTCATTGGCTAGATTCTGAGATGGCGTGTTCATTGGCTAGATTCTGAGATGGCGTGTTCATTGGCTAGATTCTGAGATGGCGTGTTCATTAGCTAGATTCTGAGATGGCGTGTTCATTGGCTAGATTCTGAGATGGCGTGTTCATTGGCTAGATTCTGAGATGGCGTGTTCATTGGCTAGATTCTGAGATGGCGTGTTCATTGGCTAGATTCTGAGATGGCGTGTTCATTGGCTAGATTCTGAGATGGCGTGTTCATTGGCTAGATTCTGAGATGGCGTGTTCATTGGCTAGATTCTGAGATGGCGTGTTCATTGGCTAGATTCTGAGATGGCGTGTTCATTGGCTAGATTCTGAGATGGCGTGTTCATTGGCTAGATTCTGAGATGGCGTGTTCATTGGCTAGATTCTGAGATGGCGTGTTCATTAGCTAGATTCTGAGATGGCGTGTTCATTGGCTAGATTCTGAGATGGCGTGTTCATTGGCTAGATTCTGAGATGGCGTGTTCATTGGCTAGATTCTGAGATGGCGTGTTCATTGGCTAGATTCTGAGATGGCGTGGTCATTGGCTAGATTCTGAGATGGCGTGTTCGGATAAGATGCTTGAAGAGGTCGGTTATGTGTGTTTGCGAGGCAGAGGTCCCAAGTTCGCGCCATGTATGGGCCAAATCGTTAGGAAGTGGTATTCGCTAAGCAAGCAGCCTATGTATGTCCTATGTATGTCCTATGTGTGTGTCTCCATCTGTTTCTAAGCTCTGAGGCCAGACAGTCTGCAGTAGGAGAGAGACAACTCTAGAGGAGAGGGTGGCCAGTCTGCAGTAGGAAAGAGACAGCTCTAGAGGAGAGGGTAGTCAGTCTGCAGTAGGAGAGAGACAACTCTAGAGGAGAGGGTAGCCAGTCTGCAGTAGGAGAGAGACAGCTCTAGAGGAGGGTGGCCAGTCTGCAGTAGGAGAGAGACAGCTCTAGAGGAGGGTGGCCAGTCTGCAGTAGGAAAGAGACAACTCTAGAGGAGAGGGTAGCCAGTCTGCAGTAGGAGAGAGACAGCTCTAGAGGAGAGGGTAGCCAGTCTGCAGTAGGAGACAGCTCTAGAGGAGAGGGTAGCCAGTCTGCAGTAGGAGAGAGACAGCTCTAGAGGAGAGGGTAGCCAGTCTGCAGTAGGAGAGAGACAGCTCTAGAGGAGAGGGTAGCCAGTCTGCAGTAGGAGAGAGACAGCTCTAGAGGAGAGGGTAGCCAGTCTGCAGTAGGAGACAGCTCTAGAGGAGAGGGTAGCCAGTCTGCAGTAGGAGAGAGACAGCTCTAGAGAGGGTAGCCAGTCTGCAGTAGGAGAGAGACAGCTCTAGAGGAGAGGGTAGCCAGTCTGCAGTAGGAGAGAGACAACTCTAGAGAGGGTAGCCAGTCTGCAGTAGGAGAGAGACAGCTCTAGAGGAGAGGGTAGCCAGTCTGCAGTAGGAGAGAGACAGCTCTAGAGGAGAGGGTAGCCAGTCTGCAGTAGGAGACAGCTCTATAGGAGAGGGTGGCCAGTCTGCAGTAGGAGAGAGACAGCTCTAGAGGAGAGGGTAGCCAGTCTGCAGTAGGAGGGAGACAGCTCTAGAGGAGAGGGTAGCCAGGCAGTTTGCGCTGTTCTGTGAAGGGAGTAGTACAAAGCGCTGTACGAAGTCTTCAGTTTCTTGGCAATTTCTTGCATGGAATAGCCTTCATTTCTCAGAACAAGAACAGACTGAAGAGTTTCAGAAGGAAGTTCTTTGTTTCTGGCCATTTTGAGCCTGTAATTGAACCCACAAATGCTGATTTTATTTATTTATTTTATTTAACCTTTATTTAACCAGGTAGGCAAATTGAGAACACGTTCTCATTTACAATTGCGACCTGGCCTTTGTGGAGCGATGGGTAACGATGCTTCGTGGGCGACCGTTGTTGATGTGTGCAGAGGGTCCCTGGTTCGCGCCCGTGTCGGGGCGAGGGGACGGTTTAAAGTTATACTGTTACACTGTTACATTGATGCTCCAGATACTCAACTAGTCTAAAGAAGGCCAGTTTTATTGCTTCTTTAATCAGAACAACAGTATTCAGCTGTGCTAACATAATTGCAAAAGGGTTTTCTAATGTTCAATTAGCCCTTTAAAATGATGAACTTGGATTAGCTAACACAACGTGCCATTGGAACACAGGAGTGATGGTTGCTGATAATGGGCCTCTGTACGCCTATGTAGATATTCTATTAAAAATCATCCGTTTCCAGCTACAATAGTCATTTACAACATTAACAATGTCTACACTGTATTTCTGATCTATTTGATGTTATTTATTTGGAAATAAAAAAATAGATTTTCTTTAAAAAATAAAGGCATTTCTAAGTGATCCCAAACGTTTGAACGGTAGTGTGTATATATATATATATTTATTTTTTAAATGTTTATTTTTAATTTTTAAAGATAAGCTTGAAATGAGCTTGGTCTAATTCAGGGTTTCCCAAACTCGGTCCCGCCCCCCCCCCCCCCCCCCTGATCCTGGGTGCACGTTTTGGTTTTTGCCCTAGCCCTACACAGCTGATTAAAATAACTCATCATTAAGCTTTCATTATTTGAATCAGCTGTGTAGTGCTAGGGCAAAAATCAAAACGTGCACCGGGTGGGTTTAGGTTCGAGTTTGGGAAACCCTGGTCTAATTGACTGAACAACCAAAAACACACACACAGACATACAGTTGAAGTCGGAAGTGTACGTACACCTTAGCCAAATACAATTAAACTCAGTTTTTCACAATTCCTGACATTTAATCCTAGTAAAAAATGTTGCTTCAATATATCCACATCATTTCCCATAATTTAAGCTAAACATGATATATGTATGTATGTATATATACACATACATACATATATATATTTATATATACACATACATATATATACACGCATACATTATATATATATACATATATATATATATACATACATACATATATCATGTTTATTAAAGCAGAAGATCAACAGTAATTTGTGGTTGTTTACAGACTCATTGATCCCGCAGGATAAAATACCCCTGGTGTTCCAGTTCATTACAACTTCTTGGTTCGGGAATGTCTAGTCAGTCATACCATGCACGCCCATCCCATGTTAACTTGATCTGTCTGCATGAAGTGGGAAATCTGCATTTATTTTCAGAATATTTAGGAAGCTGGTTAAATTATCTTGTTTTGTGATAGGCTATACTTCTGGTAACATGAGTACAGGCCTAACCTTATAATTACAGTAATGTGCGAATGAAGGGAATTGGAGCTTCTCTACCCCAATTCTCTGTATAGTTTACAGAGGCGTCACCAGCGGGACAAACTTAACTCTCATGGAGTTTTCTGTTCTTATAAAACTCTACAAATACACAACTCCAGGCGATCCATTCTTTTCACTAGTTCTCATTCCTCTCTTTCTTTCTTTTATCCCACAGCCACAAACTTAAGCAGCGAGCGAGAGAGAGAGGGAGCGGTCGTCCAACAGACTCCACCTCTAAACCCCAGCCAGTGAACGGAGAGAGACCCGACGGCATAAAAATGAGTGGTTCCCACCTCCGCCAACACCAGTCGGCCCAGCCTGCATTCAACGCCCTTTCCCCGGACAAAGACGCAGACATGCCTGCTACAGAGAAGGACCTTGCCGAGGACGCGCCGTGGAAGAAGATCCAACAGAACACGTTCACCCGCTGGTGTAACGAGCATCTGAAATGCGTCAACAAACGAATCGCCAATCTCCAGACGGACCTGGGCGACGGGCTGCGGCTCATCGGACTCCTGGAGGTGTTGAGTCAGAAGAAGATGTTCAGGAAATACAACCAGCGGCCCACTTTCCGACAAATGCAGCTCGAGAACGTCTCGGTGGCGCTCGAGTTCCTAGACAAGGAGAACATCAAGCTGGTGTCCATAGGTGGGTCAGAAAGTTCTACTGTAACGTTATATCATGCTGGTGTTGATAGGTGGATGACTTAATTCAAGTGTAGCCTACCCTACCATGTAGGTGGGTGGAACCGTTAAGCTACTATAGACTATAATAACGCTACATAGTTAGCCTACTATAGATAGACATACTGTGGTCTACTTTACATCAAGCTGGTGTCCATAGACGGGTCAAAAAGTTACTACAATTAGGCTATAGTAGGCTAATATATTGGCCAAGGTATTAACATCAAGCTGGGCAATTCCATACAAGTTTGATCCGAAAATATTTTTGGTATCAGATTGTTCTGGCAATTCTTATAGACACTTAATTGGGAGGAATTATGTTTCATATGCATTTTACATTTGTATCACAAACCATTTTTGAGAACCATGATGCAATGGTGACTTTATTTTTTTAAAGCTCCTTTTATACCTAAATGTGCCTCCTGTAAGACCCTATGATCATTGAACAGTATGGAGTTACTTTTGTGCCATTAATATCACTACTGAAGTCCAGAACATTGAATGATATTGAAAGTGTAATATAAACCCAAGGTAAAGAAAGCAAAAAAAAAGTGTAAGAAAATAATTATATTGTAAATTAATGCTAAAAATATATATTTTGTGAAACATTTCCAATGATATTGCAATCAAAATCTTCCCTCTTTGTCTGCAATCTTCCCCATTTGGTTGCGTTCCCCCTGGCCGTTGGTTGCGTTCCCCCTGGCCGTTGGTGGCGTTCCCCCTGGCCGTTGGTGGCGTTCCCCCTGGCCGTTGGTGGCGTTCCCCCTGGCCGTTGGTGGCGTTCCCCCTGGCCGTTGGTGGCGTTCCCCCTGGCCGTTGGTGGCGTTCCCCCTGGCCTTTGCTTTCGCTGGCTTGTTGCTGCTTGTTTTTTCCCGTTCATTCCAACAGCAAACCACCTGGCATCCCACTGATGGTTTGCCTCTGGAGCTAAGTAGGGTCGGTCCTGCTCAGTCCCTGGTTGGGAGATGGCAGTCATGTAAAGATGTGGGAGATTGTATCTGTCCCTTGATCAGTTTGCAGTGCCTGTGGTTGAGCTAATGTTGTTCCTAGATGGTAGACGGTAGGCTAGATGCTACAGTAGGCACTAGGCGGGTGGTCGGGGGCCGGAACATCATTACAAATCATTTGTAGACTGCAAGAAGCCCAAACAGATATGTTTGCCTAAAACATAATCATTTCAAACCTTGCTTGAATTTGTATATGATCATGTCTAACTGTGGGAATACTTGGGAACAGATTGCTTCAATTAACATCACTTGGAGCTGATTTCCTGGTGTTTTTACACTCTTATGTCCAACAATGAAAATTCCACACAAAAAAATGATATTTATTTTTATAAACTTGGTGGTTTGAGTCCTGAATGCTGATTGGCTGACAGCCGTGGTATATCAGACCATATACAATGGGTATGGCATTTATTTTTACTGATCTAATTAGGTTGGTAGCCAGTTTATAATAGCAATAAGGCATCTCGGGGGGTTTGTGGTATATGACCAATATACCACGGATAAGGGCTGTTCTTGTCATAACGCAACAGCTTTGACTCATTATTCTAACGGCTCCTGTTGAGTCACATGATCCATTCTAGAGATGAGAGGAGTGGAGACATCCCTCCTTGTTTCACTTCCTCCTTTCACGTAAGGACCACACCCTTCAATCTAACCAACTCTCCCTTTCTCATTCTCTCAAGTTGTATTAGTTGTATGTAGGGGATGCACATGCTATACATCGGGAGAACCTGGTCCAACCAAATGCTTTCTTGCAGGTTCCATCTGGACAATGCAACAACAACAAGACATAATAAAAGATAAGAATAGGAACATAAAGTAAATGGCTCAAACTGAGCGTTGTAGTAAGTGTGGTCGCAGTAGTTGTGATGCGTGTGGTCGCAGTAGTTGTGATGCGTGTGGCTGTCAGTCAGTTCAAGTGTTCAGCAATCTGATGGCTTGTAGATACCAACAGGCTCCGAGACAGTTTCTATTAGACGTTAAGGGAGTGAACAGCTTGTGTGTGGGGTCCTTTACGATGCTGCGGGCCTTCCTCAGGCACCGTTTAGAGTACGTGTCCAGGATGGGTGGGAGCACGGTCCCAGGGATGTTCTCGGCCGTCTTCACTACCCGATGAAGGGCCTTGCGGTTGTGGACGGAGCAATTCCCGTACCGGGCCGTGATGCAAGCGTTCAGGACGCTCTCGATGACGCAGCGGTAGTATTTGGAGAGGACCAGGAGCTGTATGCTGAATATCTTCAGCCGCCCCAGGAAGTAGAGTCCTTCGTGACTCTCTCTACTGCAGTCCCGTTTATGTGGATCGGGCATGTTCCCTGACACCACAATGCCAGTTCACTTACCTCCTCCCTATAGGCTGACTCGCCGTTGTTGGTTATCAGGCCGACAACCGTGGTGTTGTCAGCAGACTTAATGATGGCGTTGATGTGCGGTCGAACAGGGAGTACAGCAGTGTGCTCTCTTTCTGTCTTAAATATTATCTTTCTGATTTTTCCATAGCCTAATTAATGTAAATGATCATTAGGTTGAGCCCTATAAAATCTGCTCTTTCCCAAATTCCATTTTGTTTTTCCAGGTTTTTCGCATTCAAGATTACACTTTTGGAAACTTTGTCTATATACTTTCTCTCTACCATCTCTCTTTATACTCTATTTCTCTCTACTCTCTCTGTCCCTCTCATTCCTCTGTCCCATCTCTTCCTGACATCGTAGCTGGGGTTTTGATATATAAAGAAGCAGGATCAATGAGTTGGCCTGGTAACACACTATATATACAAAACTGTGGACACCCCTTCAAATTAGTGGATTTGACTATTTGAACAATAGTTGCTGACAGGTGTATGTAATCCAGCACACAGCCCTGCAATCTCCATAGACAAACATTGGCAGTAGAATGGCCTGTACTGAAGAGCTCAGTGACTTTCAACGTGGCACCGTCATAGGATGCCACCTTTCCAACAAGTCAGTAAGTCAAATTTCTGCCCTGTTAGAGCTGCCCCGTTCAACTGCAAGTGCTGTTATTGTGAAGTAGAAACGTCTAGGAGCAACAACGGATCAGCCGTGAAGTGGTAGGCCACAAGCTCACAGAACGGGACCACCGAGTGCTGAAGCGCACAGCGCTCAAAAATCGTCTGTCCTCGGTTGCAACACTGACTACTAAGTTCCAAACTGCCTCTGAAAAGTCAGCACAAAAACTGTTCTTCGGGAGCTTCATGAAATGGGTTTACGTGACCAAGCAGCCGAACACAAGCCTAAGGTCACCATGCACAATGCCAAGCGTCGGCTGGAGTGGTGTAAAGCTCGCCGCCATTGGACTCCTGACCAGTGGAAACGTGTTCTCTGGAGTGATGAATCACGCTTCAACATATGACAGGTGTCCACATACTTTTGGTCATGTAGTGTATTTAACTCCATAAATAAAGGCAGACTTAATGAACATGGTATTTCTGACTAGCCACTCTCCATTCCCAACAATCACAGGAACCATTCAATCAAGTGTTCTGTCAGAATGTCTCCCAGTTAGGCATTCTGGTAGAGTAATGGCTAACTGGGAGATGCTCCGATGGCCCTGCGGCTAACTGGGGAGACGCCCCGATGGCCCCGCGGCTAACTGGGGAGACGCCCCGATGGCCCCGCGGCTAACTGGGGAGACGCCCCGATGGCCCCGCGGCTAACTGGGGAGACGCTCCGATGGCCCCGCGGCTAACTGGGGAGACGCTCCGATGGCCCCGCGGCTAACTGGGAGACGCTCCGATGGCCCCGCGGCTAACTGGGGAGACGCTCCGATGGCCCCGCGGCTAACTGGGGAGACGCTCCGATGGCCCCGCGGCTAACTGGGGAGACGCTCCGATGGCCCCGCGGCTAACGGAACGTCTCTGTTAGAACAACAAGCTATCAGTTGGCTGGCTGTATGACGCACCTCTAAACCACTTGAAACCTGTTGGTGTGTGATATAGTTGTTTGTGCAGCATGTTCCATAAAGCAGTGTGTCAGTTGATGTCTCTTCTCTCTGAGCCAGAGGAATGTGGGTGTGTGCGGGGGTGTCAGGGGGTGTGTTTTCCACCCTCCCAGTTATATTTCACTTGGCCTAGCAGTGCGTGTGTGAGGAGAGGCAGTGATGAGGAACAGTGCCTATTTAAACAGTACAGGACAGGCTGATCTGTAAAACATATAATTGGAAATTACATTTTTAAGGATCCTCTCCTCACAAATGTACTTAGACACCTAAGAGGCACAGAGCCACCTTGGAGAGTATAGATGTATAGATTGGACCTGTTTCATTCAGAACCACCTTGGAGATGAGTCTATTAGATTGGACCTGTTTCATTCAGAACCACCTTGGAGATGAGTATTAGATTGGACCTGTTTCATTCAGAACCACCTTGGAGATGAGTCTATTAGATTGGACCTGTTTCATTCAGAAGTCAGGATGTTAAGGTTACTACAAGCTCCACTCCTTTGATCTACGTGTTTTAGCGGACATTTTTTTGCCAACATGATATCCTCGCTAGGCCTACTTCCATCCACAAGGGGGCGATAACAAAGTATTTATTTTCATTTTGTCAAAACAAGTCACCTTCCCTTGCTAGTATTAGCTAGCTGGCAACCTGGCTAGTTGGCTTTAGCCATTTTAGCTAGCTTCCCACATCTCCATGTGAAAAAAAAATATATATATATATATATACCCTGGCAAATGTTGTTCTCATTGCTGGTAACTTAAAACATTATTCTAGTTTGATATGTTGCTTGTGTATTCATTCCCATATCGTCTAAAAATAGAACTTCATGTTTTGGTCATGGAGAAAAAAGCAGTTTTTAGCTAGTTGGCTACAGTAGGTTCTACCATTTCACAATAGCCTCTAATCACTACTTATGACTAATAAACAAAAAACCTAAGAATCCATCAAAGGGTTTGGATTCTCATATATTGTGAAAGAAGAGTCTTGTTGGTTTTTTTGCTAGCAAGTTGGCTAAACACTGCAAGCTAGCTAGCCTTTTAGCTTCCAACATCTCATGTGAAAGAATCTGATTCATAATTTTAAATAAAATGCCCTGACAAATATTGTTCTACTTCCCAGTGTAACCTACAACATTATACTGATTTGATTAAGCTGCTTCAAAGTATTCCCATATCGGCTAAAAAATAGAATCATTCGTTTTAGTCATGGAAAGGAAAACACCTGTTTACGCCTAGAATAACGGTATCACGTCTAAACTAAATGCACGACGGGGCGATTCTATAACGCTACAATGTTTGTTTGAACAGTCGCTAGTTATCAATACAAAATAAGTTGCTTATTTAATGCTGTCTTGGTTTAGCTTGGCAATCTTGAAGTTTTAAATGATTTTGAATTTGATTCGCTTTCCACATCGCCATGTGAAATAATTGGATTTATAATGAAATGCCCTGGTAAGTATTTTTATACTTAACCTACAATGTTATCCCAGTTTGCTGCTTTTAATGTATTCTCCCATATCAGCTAAAAATAGGTCATCGTGTTTTGGTCATGGAGAAAAAGCCTGTTTTTAACCAGCAGCCTAGAATCACGAGTATTACTTCTAAACAAAATTCATGTTTGGGGGGGATTCTAACAATGTTTGGGTTATTGTTTAAACAGTCGCTGAGTCCATTTTCTTTTATTGTTGCAAAATGGGCTAGTTGGATGTATAGCCTATAGATCAGATCAAGGAACCAAGCAAACTTCCTCGCCTACACAACACTTCCCCCCCCATGGCGACGGAAGGGATGATACCGCACGTTATAGTGTTCACGTGGCACGGGAGTACGACGACTGTCAGAGCGCACTACAAGGAGCTTCTTTGTGACAAAGCCACGCTACTCTCCATCGGCTCTGTTTGCGTGTTCTGTGGAGACCTCTCTCTCGTGTGTGTGTTCACCTGGTCCAAGTAGAGGAACAACTCCCTGGAAGGAAGAAACCTTGTTATGGACAGTGGAGGACAACAGGATGTTCCGGCAGAGGGGACAGGGGAGTAGGGCTGGGAATTACCAGGGACCTCACGATGTGATATCCCCATACTGAGGGAGCTCACGATGTGATATCCCCATACTGAGGGAGCTCACGATGTGATATCCCCATACTGAGGGAGCTCACGATGTGATATCCCCATACTGAGGGAGCTCACGATGTGATATCACCATACTGAGGGAGCTCACGATGCTAAATTATCACCATACTTAGGTGCCGATATGTATTGAATTGCCGGGGACCTCACAATACGATAGTACTGAAACTGTGGTTTTAGTGAGATTAGATGTTCCGAACCTATTGCTCACCATATGTCGTCTGCAGAGGGACAAGGGAGCCATGAGAACTACACGTTTTGATCAGTCATGGAAATAAGTGCTGAAAACTATTTGGCTCTATTTAAAAAAAAATAAGACACTGGACTTTGTGTAGGTACAGCCAACTAACACACAAATAGGATTGCGACATTGTCAAACGTGCCTGATATGAAATGCCCCCCCCCCCCCCATCACTAGCAGAGAGGAGCATTCAGTAATGGAGTAAATGGAGCTCTTCCTGTTCTGCTCATTATCATAACTTCCTGTCTGTGGGCATGGCCACGGTGCTGTTGGCACGAGTCATCAGTTGAGAAACGATTTACTTTTTTGTAAGCTGTCTGACATTAACCTCTAAGCTCAGAGCTGTTCAATTCCGGTCCTGGATGGCCGACTACAAACTAGCCAGGTGGACACATTCAAGTTCCTCGGCGTACACATCATTGACAATCTGAAATAGTCCACCCACACGGTGTGGTGATTTCATTGGTCCTCAACTTGCAGCTTAGACACTTCATTCAGGATAAATAGTTATCCCTGAGTTAGCCTGCCCCGGAGCAAGTTAGTTCTGAAGGATTCGTTGCCATAGAAATGTACCTGGCTAAAAGGTGATCCACATTTCGTGAACTCAGAGTGGCTCTGGTAGGTAGTTACACTCCCCTGGTGTCCCAGGTCTGCATTAGGCCCTGATTGGAAGGAGAGGATGAAAAACATAAATATTTGGGCCCTCCAGGACCAACGTTGAACAGCCCTGTCTGCTGGAGCTCTGTGGTGGGTGTAGCTGTAGTTAGACCTAGTGGAGCTCATGAGGAATCTGTGGTGGGTGTAGCTGTAGTTAGACCTAGTGGAGCTCATGAGGAATCTGTGGTGGGTGTAGCTGTAGTTAGACCTAGTGGATCTGTGGTGGGTGTAGCTGTAGTTAGACCTAGTGGAGCTCATGAGGAATCTGTGCCAGCAAGCCCATTGTTACAAAACAGCATGAGGCATTGAGAAACATGTCCTCTCATTCCCTTTGTCTTCCATTGGTTCTATGTGAGACACACAGCTCTAACCCATGTGTGTTGACATGGGCTAGGCCAGAAGACCACATGACTTTGTTTTCTGCCGGGGTCGTCGTTCGCTTGGAGCGGTGACCAGTCCAATCAGTGCTGCTACTTCTGGTAGCACCCTGCTAGCTTTAGTGGAGAGATGGACCGGGACCCCAAAATGAACACTCCAACTTCATGACCAATGCTAGGATCTTATTGGCTGAAGCCATGTAGCACAGACCTCTCTCTCTCAGCCAATCAGAGCCAGGCTCTTTTGAGCTGTAAAACGGCCCCATTCTTCCCACTCTCCTCTCCTCCATCGTCCGTCTGTAATGTGAGCCCTGGTAGGAATGGGAGGAGAGGAGAGGGGGAGGAGAGGAATGGGTGGGCGGATAGTCAGTTTGGGTCTTTCCTTTTAAGGCAAAAAACAAGGAACTTTTCCAAGGGAGGGAGGGAGAGTTTTTAGTGGAAGAAGCAGAAAGTGCAAAAAGGAAGTGTAGCTAGCTGTTGTCGTGCTGCCTGCGTGTTAGAGTATAGAAGAGTTTAGCCAACTGTTAGTCAGGTTTGGGTTCTGACTCATGTACGCTCACACTGAACAAAAATAATACTACAGGAACAAAACTTTTGACCAACTGGGGACATTTTTGTTTGTCCCCACAAGGTTCAAATGCTGTTTCTAGACAGTTAAGGTTAGAATTAGGAGTTTGTTTTCAGGTTAGGGTTAGGGAAAATTAGGAATTTTTTAATTGGAATAGATTGTGTCCCCAAATGGTTAGTTATACAAGTGTGTGTCAGTGATAAGGCCAGTGTGGAATGTGTGTCATTTCCTCTGGGTGTTCTGTCTGGGAGATGTGGTCACTGCGACCCCACCCACCCCTTTCCTCCTCCCCAGTCATGACTCGGCTGTGTTTTAGCACAGTTTTTAGAACATTAATAAAAACACCAAAACCACACTGTTGGGAGGCCAAACAATGGCACAAAATGCATCCCATTACATTTTCACAAGGAAACAGCGCTTGATTTTCTATAGATGTCCAACATTTTGGGATAATTTGAATAACTCGCTAACAGACAGTGAATGGGGAGGCTAACTCGCTAACAGACAGTGAATGGGGAGGCTAACTCGCTAACAGACAGTGAATGGGGAGGCTAACCAAAGATTCTGGATATACTAACAAGATACCGGTCTCCACCCCAACAATGGGAGCGGTTGTCCACACAGCGGCACGGCGGGCTTCCTAGCTCCCACCTATCCTTTCTTTGGATTGGTGGATACAGGTCATTATTGTAATCCTTTTTTGAATATTCGATGAGGGTTGTTGCCGTCTACCGCCTGTATTAATTGTAGGGAGATATTAGTAGCCTCATGCATATGCATATGCATAGCAATCTCGTGACAACTCCGATATAGTTTTTTTTTCTTAAAGTTGCCGGGATGTCACGTGTCGTAATTGCAGTATATCAGTACACTCGTAACAAGTTAAGCATTATAAAACTAATATGTCAGACTCCAGCCACCCTAGTCATAGACTGTTCTCTTTGCTACCGGAGCGCCAAGGTTAAGAGGCTTCTAAACAGATCCTACCCCCAAGCCATAAGACTCCTGAACAGCTAGTCAAAGGGCTACCCAGACTATTTGCAGTGCCCCCCCCCCCCCCCCCCTCTACACTGCTGCTACTCTGTTATTATCTATGCATAGTCACTTTAATAACTCTACCTACATATTACCTCGACACCTGTACCCCCGCACATTGACTCTGTACCAGTACCCCCTGTATATAGCCTCCACATTGACTCTGTACCGGTACCCCCTGTATATAGCCTCCACATTGACTCTGTACCGTAACATCCTGTATATAGCCTCCACATTGACTCTGTACAGGTACCCCCTGTATATAGCCTCCACATTGACTCTGTACCGGTACCCCCTGTATATAGCCTCCACATTGACTCTGTACCTGTACCCCCTGTATATAGCCTCCACATTGACTCTGTACCGTAACACCCTGTATATAGCCTCCACATTGACTCTGTACCTGTACACCCTGTATATAGCCTCCACATTGACTCTGTACCGGTACCCCCTGTATATAGCCTCCACATTGACTCTGTACAGGTACCCCCTGTATATAGCCTCCACATTGACTCTGTACCGTAACACCCTGTATATAGCCTCCACATTGACTCTGTACCGGTACCCCCCTGTATATAGCCTCCACATTGACTCTGTACCGTAACATCCTGTATATAGCCTCCACATTGACTCTGTACCGGTACACCCTGTATATAGCCTCCACATTGACTCTGTACCGGTACCCCCCTGTATATAGCCTCCACATTGACTCTGTACCGGTACCCCCTGTATATAGCCTCCACATTGACTCTGTACCGGTACACCCTGTTTATAGCCTCCACATTGACTCTGTACCGGTACCCCCTGTATATAGCCTCCACATTGACTCTGTACCTGTACACCCTGTATATAGCCTCCACATTGACTCTGTACCGGTACACCCTGTATATAGCCTCCACATTGACTCTGTACCGGTACCCCCCTGTATATAGCCTCCACATTGACTCTGTACCGGTACCCCCTGTATATAGCCTCCACATTGACTCTGTACCGGTACACCCTGTTTATAGCCTCCACATTGACTCTGTACCGGTACCCCCTGTATATAGCCTCCACATTGACTCTGTACCGGTACCCCCTGTATATAGCCTCCACATTGACTCTGTACCGGTACCCCCTGTATATAGCCTCCACATTGACTCTGTACCTGTACACCCTGTATATAGCCTCCACATTGACTCTGTACCGGTACACCCTGTATATAGCCTCCACATTGACTCTGTACTGGTACCCCCTGTATATAGCCTCCACATTGACTCTGTACCGGTACCCCCTGTATATAGCCTCCACATTGACTCTGTACCGTAACACCCTGTCTATAGCCTCCACATTGACTCTGTACCAGTACCCCCTGTATATAGCCTCCACATTGACTCTGTACCTGTACACCCTGTATATAGCCTCCACATTGACTCTGTACCGGTACCCCCTGTATATAGCCTCCACATTGACTCTGTACCGGTACACCCTGTATATAACCTCCACATTGACTCTGTACCGTAACACCCTGTATATAGCCTCCACATTGACTCTGTACCTGTACCCCCTGTATATAGCCTCCACATTGACTCTGTACCGGTAACCCCTGTATATAGCCTCCACATTGACTCTGTACCGGTAACACCTGTATATAGCCTCCACATTGACTCTGTACCGGTACCCCCTGTATATAGCCTCCACATTGACTCTGTACCGTAACACCCTGTATATAGCCTCCACATTGACTCTGTACCGGTACCCCCTGTATATAGCCTCCACATTGACTCTGTACCGTAACACCCTGTATATAGCCTCCACATTGACTCTGTACCGGTACCCCCTGTATATAGCCTCCACATTGACTCTGTACCGGTACACCCTGTATATAGCCTCCACATTGACTCTGTACCGGTACCCCCTGTATATAGCCTCCACATTGACTCTGTACCGTAACATCCTGTATATAGCCTCCACATTGACTCTGTACCGGTACCCCCTGTATATAGCCTCCACATTGACTCTGTACCTGTACCCCCTGTATATAGCCTCCACATTGACTCTGTACCGGTACCCCCTGTATATAGCCTCCACATTGACTCTGTACCGGTACCCCCTGTATATAGCCTCCACATTGACTCTGTACCTGTACACCCTGTATATAGCCTCCACATTGACTCTGTACCGGTACTCCCTGTATATAGCCTCCACATTGACTCTGTACCGTAACACCCTGTATATAGCCTCCACATTGACTCTGTACCGGTACCCCCTGTATATAGCCTCCACATTGCCTCTGTACCGGTACACCCTGTATATAGCCTCCACATTGCCTCTGTACCGGTACCCCCTGTATATAGCTTCCACATTGACTCTGTACCTGTACACCCTGTATATAGCCTCCACATTGACTCTGTACCTGTACCCCCTGTATGTAGCCCTGCTATTGTTATTTACCTCCTTTATACAATAATAGCCGATCTGCATTCACTCCACTGTGAACGGTCCTGGCGCAATCAAAAGTGTTAAGGGAAGCCAGTTGCGATTTGGCTTCACACCTATCACATCAAAAGCCAAATGCCATTGAATTGTTGTATGAAGATAGGGATTTGGACTTGTGGTTTTACTTAATTCTCTGTACTGGCCAATGACTATAACGGCGGTTCTGATCCAACCATTAATTCGTACATTGTGCATCTTGCCTGAGAGGATGAACGTTAAATATGTAGAATGCTAATGTTAACTAGCTGGCTAATCGTTGCCCATGGAATGAAGCTTAGCAAGCAAGTATTTTAGCCAGGTAGCCTAGGACAACAAAACTAAACATGGACAGGAGGATGGCTTTGGCATTTCTCTACAAGTAGGGTGAGTCAACATGTTTATTCTACCTGCACAAACACGCACACCGAAATCAGAACCATGAATAGCCACATGATATTTACCTTACGTTGATTGGACTAAATAATTGTTTTTGATATCATTTAGTTGTCACTGTATTAGACTTAGCAGAGGAGATTTGATGTTGAGATGGTGCTGGAATAGTGGAGGCAGCTCCTGTTTTTATTTGTTGATTTACAACACCGGAGAGTTAGTTAGTCTGAAAATGTGGGAAACATTACCCTGATTGACCATGCTGTTGGACATATAACTGTTACATGCAATATGCTTTATGGACTTAACTAGACAAGGTTGCGCTTTGGTTTTGTGATGAACCACAGGTGTGGTTGAATTTATTCTGCCACTGTCTTATTGTCTCTGCCTTTAGGCCTCTATATCACGGTGTCAAGGCATATGAACTAACAGGTTATAGACCAAACAACACAGGTTGTACAATGGCTTTTTCTGGCTTTGCTTCCCCAGTGATTTTTATCCTCGCACTGTTACTGAACAGACAGTCAATAGGGAGGGGGGCTAGCTAATGGACCGTGACTTGGGGGGGGGCTAGCTAATGGACTGTGACTTGGGGGGGCTAGCTAATGGACCGTGACTTGGGGGGGGCTAGCTAATGGACCGTGACTTGGGGGGGGCTAGCTAACGGACCGTGACTTGGGGGGGGGCTAGCTAACGGACCGTGACTTGGGGGAGGGGGGGCTAGCTAGCTAACGGACCGTGACTTGGGGGAGGGGGGGCTAGCTAACGGACCGTGACTTGTGGGGGGGGCTAGCTAACGGACCGTGACTTGTGGGGGGGCTAGCTAACGGACCGTGACTTGTGGGGGGGGCTAGCTAACGGACCGTGACTTGTGGGGGGGGCTAGCTAACGGACCGTGACTTGTGGGGGGGGCTAGCTAACGGACCGTGACTTGTGGGGGGGGCTAGCTAACGGACCGTGACTTGTGGGGGGGCTAGCTAACGGACCGTGACTTGTGGGGGGGGGGCTAGCTAACGGACCGTGACTTGTGGGGGGGGCTAGCTAACGGATCGTGACTTGTGGGGGGGGCTAGCTAACGGATCGTGACTTGTGGGGGGGGCTAGCTAACGGATCGTGACTTGTGGGGGGGGCTAGCTAACGGACCGTGACTTGTGGGGGGGGCTAGCTAACGGACCGTGAATACTCTGAACGCTATTCAGAATTTCTCATATTACTCCAGCAGAAATGGCTTCCATGTACTTGTTGCTTATTTGTGCATTTCACCCTTTTGGGTTGTAAGGCTCGTATGAATGTCCTGCTTTATCTAATGTTGGTGTCATACTAGCAAATCAACTGCATTGTACTTAACTTCATACTTCAACCAGTAAAATGGCTCTTTGGCTAGCTTTGCTTCCAGTCCATGTCAATGAGCGTTAGCATTCTAGCTAACAACTGATGAATTCTAAATTGTTATTTTGCACATTTTAACAACCAAATATAATCTTAGCGACTGTTTGGTCAATATTCAAAACAACATTGTAAGCCTATGAGAACCGTAAAAGGATTACAGGAGGATTCCACTCATGTTTGATGGTTTTCTGTCAGACACGCACCGACACAACAAAAGGAGGATTCTTGTCTCCTGGATTGTGTTGCCTCAGCATTCCTCCAGCAAGCACCAGCGTGTGAGGAGTGTCAACACATCTTTATCGAGTTAGAACTCAGGCTGGGCCTTCTCCCTGTCCTGGGGGCTTGTTTTTATCACACCACCCTTAGGACCTGATGAGCAATTACCCCAATCTTGTGTGCTGAAGACATGTGTGGGCTGGTCTGTGGTTGCATCACTCTTGCACTGATCTCTCATCTCCCAGTCACCAATCCAACCCCACCCTCTACAGCTCTTCTCCAATCTTAATCCAAGCCCACACTCTACAGCTCTACTCCAATCCTAATCCAGCTCTACTCCAATCCTAATCCAAGCCCACACTCTACAGCTCTACTCCAATCCTAATCCAAGCCCACCCTCTACAGCTCTTCTCCAATCCTAATCCAAGCCCACACTCTACAGCTCTACTCCAATCCTAATCCAAGCCCACACTCTACAGCTCTACTCCAATCCTAATCCAGCTCTACTCCAATCCTAATCCAAGCCCACACTCTACAGCTCTTCTCCAATCCTAATCCAAGCCCACACTCTACAGCTCTACTCCAATCCTAATCCAAGCCCACACTCTACAGCTCTACTCCAATCCTAATCCAAGCCCACCCTCTACAGCTCTTCTCCAATCCTAATCCAAGCCCACACTCTACAGCTCTACTCCAATCCTAATCCAAGCCCACACTCTACAGCTCTACTCCAATCCTAATCCAGCTCTACTCCAATCCTAATCCAAGCCCACACTCTACAGCTCTTCTCCAATCCTAATCCAAGCCCACACTCTACAGCTCTACTCCAATCCTAATCCAAGCCCACACTCTACAGCTCTACTCCAATCCTAATCCAAGCCCACACTCTACAGCTCTACTCCAATCCTAATCCAAGCCCACACTCTACAGCTCTACTCCAATCCTAATCCAAGCCCACACTCTACAGCTCTACTCCAATCCTAATCCAAGCCCACACTCTACAGCTCTACTCCAATCCTAATCCAGCTCTACTCCAATCCTAATCCAAGCCCACACTCTACAGCTCTTCTCCAATCCTAATCCAAGCCCACACTCTACAGCTCTACTCCAATCCTAATCCAAGCCCACACTCTACAGCTCTACTCCAATCCTAATCCAAGCCCACACTCTACAGCTCTACTCCAATCCTAATCCAAGCCCACACTCTACAGCTCTACTCCAATCCTAATCCAAGCCCACACTCTACAGCTCTACTCCAATCCTAATCCAAGCCCACACTCTACAGCTCTACTCCAATCCTAATCCAAGCCCACACTCTACAGCTCTACTCCAATCCTAATCCAAGCCCACACTCTACAGCTCTACTCCAATCCTAATCCAAGCCCACACTCTACAGCTCTTCTCCAATCCTAATCCAAGCCCACACACTACAGCTCTACTCCGATCCTAATCCAAGCCCACACTCTACAGCTCTACTCCAATCCTAATCCAAGCCCACACTGTACAGCTCTACTCCGATCCTAATCCAAGCCCACACTGTACAGCTCTACTCCGATCCTAATCCAAGCCCACACTGTACAGCTCTACTCCAATCCTAATCCAACCCCACACTCTCTACAGCTCTTCTCCAATCCTAATCCAACCCCACACTCTCTACAGCTCTACTCCAATCCTAATCCAAGCCCACACTCTACAGCTCTACTCCAATCCTAATCCAAGCCCACACTCTACAGCTCTACTCCAATCCTAATCCAGCTCTACTCCAATCCTAATCCAAGCCCACACTCTACAGCTCTACTCCAATCCTAATCCAAGCCCACCCTCTACAGCTCTTCTCCAATCCTAATCCAAGCCCACACTCTACAGCTCTACTCCAATCCTAATCCAAGCCCACACTCTACAGCTCTACTCCAATCCTAATCCAGCTCTACTCCAATCCTAATCCAAGCCCACACTCTACAGCTCTACTCCAATCCTAATCCAAGCCCACCCTCTACAGCTCTTCTCCAATCCTAATCCAAGCCCACACTCTCTACAGCTCTACTCCAATCCTAATCCAAGCCCACACTCTACAGCTCTACTCCAATCCTAATCCAAGCCCACACTCTACAGCTCTACTCCAATCCTAATCCAGCTCTACTCCAATCCTAATCCAAGCCCACACTCTACAGCTCTACTCCAATCCTAATCCAAGCCCACCCTCTACAGCTCTTCTCCAATCCTAATCCAAGCCCACACTCTACAGCTCTACTCCAATCCTAATCCAAGCCCACACTCTACAGCTCTACTCCAATCCTAATCCAAGCCCACACTCTACAGCTCTACTCCAATCCTAATCCAAGCCCACACTCTACAGCTCTACTCCAATCCTAATCCAAGCCCACACTCTACAGCTCTACTCCAATCCTAATCCAAGCCCACACTGTACAGCTCTACTCCGATCCTAATCCAAGCCCACACTGTACAGCTCTACTCCGATCCTAATCCAAGCCCACACTGTACAGCTCTACTCCGATCCTAATCCAACCCCACACTCTCTACAGCTCTTCTCCAATCCTAATCCAACCCCACACTCTCTACAGCTCTACTCCAATCCTAATCCAACCCCACACTCTACAGCTCTATTCCCCCCCTTATCCTAGATCTGCATATTCATATATTACTGTCTCTCCTCCAGACTCCAAGGCCATAGTAGATGGTAACCTGAAGCTGATCCTATATATTACTGTCTCCTCCAGACTCCAAGGCCATAGTGGATGGTAACCTGAAGCTGATCCTATATATTACTGTCTCCTCCAGACTCCAAGGCCATAGTAGATGGTAACCTGAAGCTGATCCTATATATTACTGTCTCCTCCAGACTCCAAGGCCATAGTGGATGGTAACCTGAAGCTGATCCTATATATTACTGTCTCCTCCAGACTCCAAGGCCATAGTAGATGGTAACCTGAAGCTGATCCTATATATTACTGTCTCCTCCAGACTCCAAGGCCATAGTGGATGGTAACCTGAAGCTGATCCTTGGCATGGTGTGGACTCTGATCCTCCACTACTCCATCTCCATGCCCATGTGGGACGAGGAGGAGGAGGGGGGAGACGGCCAGCACAAGACCCCGAAACAGAGGCTTCTGGGATGGATCCAGAACAAGCTCCCAGAGATCCCCATCCACAACTTCAGCAGAGACTGGCAGAGTGGCAGAGCACTGGGGGCACTGGTCGACAGCTGTGCTCCAGGTAGGTCAGGGGTTAAAGGTCGGAGGGTAGGGTGAGAGCGGGGGTAGATGGGTAGTCACAAGGGGCTTGTTTCAAAGACCCAGTAAGCATGGTCCTTTTTAGAAATAGTTGTGTGTTTCTAAGTTTAAATAACGTGTTGTTATAGGCCTGTGCCCTGATTGGGACCAGTGGGACCAGACTAAACCGGTGGACAACGCCCGTGAGGCCATGCAACAGGCTGATGACTGGCTGGGTATCCCTCAGGTACACTAGCTACGCTAACCATCATATTGGAATCATGCTACCATCACCACCATTATCATTACAGAGCTGTGATGCTGTCTCTAGGTGACACTGAGTACAGTCAGCTTCATGGCATTAGCCTAGTATTTGTGTGCAGTGCTGAGATGACATGTGGGCAGGGCTTTCGTGCGAGGTTGGCAGATCTGGAGAAGTTGGTAGCGTGCCGTCAGTTATCTCTGTGGTTGGTGTTTCCTCCCACAGTGGACCAGTTCTCAGAACAACGCTCTCTTCCCCTGTCTCTGTGGCGTGTGAGTGAGTGGCGTGTGAGTGAGTGCTTTGTGCAGCTTGAGGTAGTGGTTAAGGTCTACATTAAATCACGCTACCCTCTGCTGCATGTGTGTGTGTCTAAACAGTGTGTGCCATCTGGTTTCCTAGGTGATAACCCCAGAGGAGATCGTTGACCCCAATGTAGATGAACATTCCGTGATGACATACCTGTCCCAGTTCCCCAAGTCCAAACTGAAGCCTGGCGCTCCCCTGCGCCCCAAACTGAACCCCAAGAAGGCCCGGGCATACGGACCAGGTACACAGCAACACACGTTTTCCTCTGTCTCTCACACATACACCACACATCTACATGTTTTCCTCTGTCTCACACCTCTTTTGCTCTTGTTCTCGTTCTCTCTCTTTCTCCAGGTATAGAGCCAGTAGGTAATGTTGTGATGAAGAAGGCTGTGTTTACAGTGGAGACCATCAGTGCTGGGATGGGAGAGGTGCTGGTGTATGTAGAGGACCCTGCCGGACACAGAGAGGAGGTACACACACGCACACACACACACACACACACACACAGCATATACATTTGAAGTCGGAAGTTTACATACACTTAGAATGGAGTCATTAAAACGAGTTTTTCAACCACTCCACAAATTTCTTGTTAATAAACTAGTTTTGGCAAGTCGGTTAGGACATCTACTTTGTGCATGACACATGTAATTTTTCCAACAATTGTTTACAGACAGTGAATTAAGTGAAATAATCTGTATCACAATTCCAGTGGGTCAGAAGTTTACATACACTAAGTTGACTGTGCCTTTAAACAGCTTTGAAAATTCCAGAAAATGATGTCATGGCTTTAGAAGCTTCTGATAGGCTAATGGACATTATTTGAGTCAATTGGAGGTCTACCTGTGGATGTATTTCAAGGCCTACCTTCAAACTCAGTGCCTCTTTGCTTGACATCATGGGAAAATCAAAAGAAATCAGCCAAGACCTCAGGAAAAATACATTTTTGGGAGCAATTTCCAAATGCCTGAAGGTACCACATTCATCTGTACAAACAATAGTACGCAAGTATAAACACCATGGAACCAAGCAGCCGTCATACCGCTCAGGAAGGAGACGCGTTCTGTCTCCTAGAGATGAACGTACTTTGGTGTGAAAAGTGCAAGTCAATCCCAGAACCACAGCAAAGGACCTTGTGAAGATGCTGGAGGAAACAGGTACAAAAGTATCTATATCCACAGTAAAACGAGTCCTATATCGACAACCTGAAACACCACTCAGCAAGGAAGTAGCCACTGCTTTAAAATTGCCAATAAAAGCCAGACTACGGTTTGCAACTGTACATGGGGACAAAGATCATACTTTTTTGAGAAATGTCCTCTGGTTTGATGAAACAAAAATAGAACTGTTTGGCCATAATGACCATCGTTATGTTTGGAGGAAAAAGGGGGAAGCTTGCAAGTCAAAGAACACCATCCCAACCGGGAAGCATGGGGGTGTCAGCATCATGTTGTGGGGGTACTTTGCTGAAGTAGGGATTGGTGCACTTCACAAAATAGGTGGCATCATGAGGTAGGAAAAGGATGTGGATATATTGAAGCAACATCTCAAGACATCAGTCAGGAAGTTAAAGCTTGGTCCAAATGGGTCTTCCACATGGACAATGACCCCAAGCATACTCCAAAGTTGTGGCAAAATGGCTTAAGGACAACAAAGTCAAGGTGTTGGAGTGGCCATCACAAAGCCCTGACCTCCTGCCTACAAATGTTATTGGATTAACTGAAAAAGCGTGTGTGAGCAAGGAGGCCTACAAACCTAACTCAGTTACGCCAGCTCTGTCAGGAGGAATGGGCCAAAATTCACCCAACTTATTGTGGAAGGCTACCTGAAATGTTTGACCCAAGTTAATTAAACAATTTAAAGGCAATGCTACCAAATACTAATTGAGTGTATGTAAACTTCTGACCCACTGGGAATGTGATGAAAGAAATGAAATCTGAAATAAATAATTAGCTCTACTTTTATTCTGACATTTCACATTTTTTAAATATAGTGGTGATCCTAACTGACCTAAGACGGGGAATTTTTACAAGGATTAAATGTCAGGAATTGTGGAAAGCGGAGTTCAAATTTATTTGGTGAATGTAAACTTCTGACTATTATAAAAAATAAAGCCAACTGGATGGAATATAATACACCAAATAATTTTTTAAATCTTCATCATAGAAATGCTACCAAAAATAATTTACTGGAACTTGTTAGAAATGGAGTTAGCCATGATTCACCAAAGTACTTTAAGGATATGTTTTCATTTCAGTCTCCTCCAACCGAAGTTAATTGTAAGGATTTTCTTTTCTATTATTAATTGTAAAATTAACAGCTTTCCAGAAAGACTAATTTGAAGGCCAAATTACAGAGGAACTTCTTAAACCCTTTAAGTGTGGGAAAAACGCCAAGGCTGGATGGCATACCAGTGGCGGTATACCAAACCTTTTTGATGTACTCAGGACTGTTCTTAGCATGTTGTAACCACTCCTATGTAAATGGTCGATTATCGGACACTCAGCAAGAAGATCTGATTTCATTATTACTGAAACAGGATACAAGTTAAAACAATTGGAGAACCCTTACTCTTCAGTGTTGTGATGCAAAATGTATAGAATTTAAAAGGTATTGTCGGATATTATTTATCCTAATCAGACGACAGTTTTTTTTTACATGGCCGATACATTGGAGATAATATAAGACAGGACTGGAAACAATAGAACACTATGAAATATTGGGGAAACCAGGCCTGGTTTTCATAGCTGATTTTGAAAAGGCTTTTGATAAAGTACAACTGGAGTTTATATATAAATGCCTGGAATATTTAAATTTTGGAGGCTCACTTATACAATGGGTTAAAGTTATGTATAGTAACCCGAGGTGTAAAATAGTCAATGGCTACTTCTCAGTTTTAAACTGTCAAGAGGAGTAAAACAAGGTTGTCCACTATCGGCATATCTATTTATTATGGCCATTGGAATGTTAGCTATTAAAATCAGATCCAACAATAATATCAATGGATTCCACAGCCTCCGAGGATCTAGATACTTTTTCTAACCTCTCTGGATTACAACCAAATTATAAGTGTACTATATTACGTAATGGATCACAAAACAAAATGCAACTTGTACATTACCGGGGAGTTTACCAATAAAATGGTCTGATGGGGATGTGGACATACTCGGTATACATATCCTGAAAGAATTGATCTCACTCCAAAAAAATGTAATGAAGTTAGCAAAAATAGATAATATCTTACTACCATGGAAAGGAAAATACCTGTATTAGTGGACAAATCACCCTGATTAACTCTTTAGTCCGTTCACAATTTACCTATTTGCTGACGGTCTTGCCTACACCTAGCGAACAGTAATTTAAATTGAGAGATAAAAATGACATTTTATTTAGAACGGCAAGCCAGACACACTTTTAAATGGGCTTATTTACATTTACATTACATTTAAGTCATTTAGCAGACGCTCTTATCCAGAGCGACTTACAAATTGGTGCATTCACCTAATGACATCATTTATATAATGAATATGAATTCGGGCTGCAGAAATTAAAACAAACCTTTCACTAAAGGCTTCAGTCATACAAAAGTTAAATCCGAACCTGTTCTCTAGCAAATTAGTAAGAATGTCTCACCCGATGTTCAAGAAAGGCCTTTTTCCCTTTGTTCAGATTACAACCTCTCCCTTTGTTCAGATTACAACACCTCCCTTTGTTCAGATTACAACCTCTCCCCTTGTTCAGATTACAACCTCTCCCTTTCAGTTATTTGAGAAGGAAATCATCTCCCAAATATCGCTATTTTAAAACAAGTTATAGAAAGTTGATGTATTTCAATTTAATCCACCAGAAAAGACAGAATAAATAATATAACAAATATTGTGGTTAAATTCAAATAATAATAAAAAAGAAACCAAAAAAGTGTAATATTTGTAAGTTCTATCATAAATAGGACTGGTGGAGTTATGTCACACAGGCAGCTAACAAAATCTATGGAAATGTCTGCTCAAATTACAACTAATTGCAGCATTACCGAAAAAAATGGAGGCAAGTGGAAGGGGGGAAAAGTAGGGAGCTTGTCTGTCGGCATTTAAAGACCATAATTGGTTAAAGAAAACTGATCAATAAATCAACAAGTATCCCAGTTTGGCTCAGAGCGACCGCGGCTGTCTGTGGTATGTCAAAATTGCTTAATTTTTTTCTTATGAAGCTTTAATTTTGAATTTGTTCAAATTAATTATTACATAATCAAGATGTGTTGTGGATAAATGTCACTACTGTAGTCGCTCTGGATAAATGACAGAGACATCTGCTTAATGACTAACATTTAAAATAATGAAAAGGGCTGTCTGGTAGCCTCAATAAATAGACCAAGACTTGAACAAGTCATTGCATGTATAGATTTATTTTTTTACTTGGAAAAAAACAGGACTTGACTTGTTCTTAGAATGCACAACCTTGACTCGACCCGCTTTATTTGGGACTCTACTTAAGACTGACCTCGTGGCTTGAGACTCGCTTGTGACTCAAACTAGTGACTTGGTCCCACCTCTGGCACACGCACACAAACCGCTTACACATAATGTCTTCCCCTGGTGTCTGACATTCTCTCTCTCTCTGTGACATCTCACGCTTTCTCTCTCCAATTCAAAGAGCTTAATTGGCATGGGAAACATATATTTACATTTACAAATCTTGCTGCTGTGATGGCACACTGTAGAGTTTATCAAAATTGGATTTATTTTTGAATTCTTTCTATGTAATCTAAGGGAAATATGTCTCTCTACGGTCATACCTTTTGGCAGGGGGTTAGGAAGTGCAGCTCAGTTTCCACCTCATTTTGTAGGCAGTGTGCACATAGCCTGTTTTCTCTTGAGAGCCAGGTGATGGCTTTCATGGAAGGTTTGGGAATTGCTTACTTTTAGGTGGCTGTGAAATTGAATGTCTCTTTTCTGTATTTTGATAATTAGCGGGTGTCTCTCTCTATCCTCCCCGTCAGGCCAAGGTGACAGCCAACAACGATAAGAATCGTACCTACTCCGTCTTCTACATTCCCAAAGTCACTGGGATGCACAAGGTAAGCCTAACCTTCAGTCTTCATTTCTACCCTAAATGAACTTAATCCTGGGTGACGGTGCTCTGTGTAATGTTAGGTGACATGTTTTTATGACCAGGTGACAGTGCTGCTTGGTAACTGTGTTATACTAGGTGACGGTGCTGCTTGGTAACTGTGTTATACTAGGTGACGGTGCTGCTTGGTAACTGTTACCAGGTGACGGTGCTGCTTGGTAACTGTTTTACTAGGTGATGGTGTTTGGTAACTGTGTGTTTTACTAGGTGACTGTTTGGTAACTGTGTGTTTTACTAGGTGACGGTGTTTGGTAACTGTGTTCTACTAGGTGATGGTGTTTGGTAACTGTTATACTAGGTGACTGTTTGGTAACTCTGTGTTTTACTAGGTGACGGTGCTGTTTGCGGGGCTGCACATCAATAAGTCTCCGTATGAGGTAGATGTGGGGATGGCCCAGGGAGACAGCAGCAAAGCTACAGCTCAGGGACCTGGACTAGAACCTGCCGGGAACATCGCCAATAAGTCCACATGCTTTGACGTCTACACCGCAGGTACACACTGTTTTCTCTCCACAGACGTTTTGAAATCACCATTGGTCTCTTGCTGACATCCCTGAGCAGTTTCTGTCCTCTCAGGACACTCCATTAGGAAGGACGACTGTATTTGTTTTGGTTGTGGTTCAGACCATTTTTTTGCCCAATACAAATGAATGGTAAATAATGTATTGTCACTTTTATTGTAAATAAGAATATATGTTTTCTAAACACTTCTACATTTATGATAATCTTGAATGATCAAGTATGAGTGAGAAAGTTATAGACGCACAAATACCCCTCCCAAAATGCTAACCTCCCCTGTTATTGTAATGGTGAGAGGTTAGCATGTCTTGGGGGTATGATATAAAATGCTAACCTACCCCGTTATTGTAATGATGAGAGGTTAGCATGTCTTGGGGGTTTGATATAAAATGCTAACCTCCCCCGTTATTGTAATGGTGAGAGATTAGCATGTTTTGGGGGTTTGATATAAAATGCTAACCTCCCCTGTTATTGTAATGGTGAGAGGTTAGCATGTCTTGATGGTATGATATAAAATGCTAACCTCCCCCGTTATTGTAATGGTGAGAGGTTAGCATGTCTTCGGGTTATTATATAAAATGCTAACCTCCCCTGTTATTGTAATGGTGAGAGGTTAGCATGGCTTGGGGGTATGATATTTGTGCGTCTAACTTTCTCACTCCTCATTATTCACGATTCATTCAGGATTATCCATAATGTTGGTAGCATCCACATTCATGTAGAAGTGTTTAGAAACATATTATAATTTACTATACAGGTGACTCCAAAATATAGGTAGGCTAGTGGTTAGAGCATTGGACTAGTAACCGAAAGGTTGCTAGATCCAATCCCCCGAGCTGACAAGGTACAAATCTGTTGTTCCCCTGAACAAGGCAGTTAACCCACTGTTCCTAGGCTGTCATTGAAAATAAGAATTTGTTCTTAACTGACTTGCCTAGTTAAATAATAAAATTAAATGAGACAATACATTACTACTTTAATACACATACAAGTGAATTTGTCTCAATACTTTTGCTCCCCTAAAATGGGGGACTATGTACGAGAAGTGCTGTAATTTCTAAACGGTTCACCCGATATGTATGACAATACCTCAAATGAATGCTGACAGTCTGCATTTTAACCCCATTGTTAAACTTTTGGAGTATTGGGCCAAAAAGAGTGCTTCACAGTCCCAATAATTACAGAGGACGCGGTCTATTGGTATGATGCTAAAGCTGCCCCTGTGTCCAGGTGCTGGTGTGGGAGAGGTGGAGGTGGTGATCATGGACCCAGCGGGTAAGAAGGACGTGGTGGTGTGTCAGATAGAAGATAAGGGCAACAGTTCGTACCGCTGCACCTACAAACCCACCCTGGAGGGGACCCACACCATCTACGTTACCTTCGCTGGAGGACAGATCAGCAAGAGCCCCTTCACAGTCAACATAGGAGAGGGTGAGACAGACCGAGGGAGATGGGGGGGAGTGTGACTTTTCTTTGTCTGGTTCTGTTATTCTGGTTCTATTTGTGCTGTTCAGTTTCTGCTGTTCTGTTATTCTGGTTCTATTTGTGCTGTTCAGTTTCTGCTGTTCTGTTTGAGTCACTTATCTTTTGTATATTCTAACTGCTTTGTTCTCTCTCTACATGGAAGGATGGAAGGAGCTGGTATCTCTTCTCTCTCTGGAGCAGCTTCTTCCTTCTACTGTCCTGTCACTTCCTGGGATCTCTTCTCTCTCTGGAGCAGCTTCTTCCTTCTACTGTCCTGTCACTTCCTGGGATCTCTCTCGGGTGCTAGACTCGGTGTGTGTCGTACTATTCCTTTTGACTCATCCTTTTTCATAGACTGGTGTGTCATCTCCCTCTAAACCTCCAAACCCAGACTGACCCGGTGTCACACACACACACACACACACACACACACACACACACACACACGTGCATGTGACTCAGCAGGTCCTTATTTAGCAGTTCCCCTGGGGGTTAATGTCATCCATTCAAACTATAGATTGTGTTCAACTCTAACCCTCGTCCCCCCAGCTTGTAACCCCAGCCTGGTCCGGGCTAAGGGCCGTGGTCTCCAGCCTAAAGGCCTCCGGGTGAAGGAGACAGCTGACTTCAGAGTCTTCACCAAAGGAGCTGGGACTGGAGAACTCAAAGTCACCATCAAGGGCCCCAGTGAGTCAACTACCCAGCAGCCTCTGTTTCATAAATTATTTAAACAAGCCTCTATTAATAATATATATATTCTCATCAAAAAAAGAAACGTCCTTTCACTGTCAACTGTGTTTATTTTCACAACAATGAACATGTAAATATTTGTATGAACATAAGATTCAACAACTGAGACATAAACTGAACAAGTTCCACAGACATGACTAACAGAAATGGAATAATGTGTCCCTGATCAAAGGGGGGGTCGAAATCAAAAGTAACAGTCAGTATCTGGTGTGGCCACCAGCTGCATTAAGTACTGCAGTCCATCTCCTCATGGACTGCACCAGATTTGCCAGTTCTTGCTGTGAGATGTTACCCCACTCTTCCAACAAGGCACCTGCAAGTTCCCGGACATTTCTGGATGGGGGGTGGCCCAAGCCCTCCGATCTAACAGGTCCCAGACGTGCTCAATGGGATTGAGATCCGGGCTCTTTGCTGGCCATGGCAGAACACTAACATTCCTTGCAGAAAATCACGCACAGAACCAGCAGTATGGCTGGTGGCATTGTCATGCTGGAGGGTCATGTCAGGATGAGCCTGCAGGAAGGGTACCACATGAGGGAGGAGGATGTCTTCCCTGTAACGCACAGCGTTGAGATTGCCTGCAATGACAACAAGCTCAGTCTGATGATGCTGTGACACACCGCCCCAGACCATGACGGACCCTCTACCTCCAAATCGATCCCGCTCCAGAGTACAGGCCTCGGTGTAACGCTCATTCCTTCGACGATAAACGCGAATCCGACCATCACCCCTGGTGAGACAAAACCGCGACCCGTCAGTGAAGAGCACTTTTTGCCAGACCTGTCTGGTCCAGCGACGCTGGGTTTGTGCCCATAGGCGACGTTGTTGCCGGTGATGTCTGGTGAGGACCTGCCTTACAACAGGCCTACAAGCCCTCAGTCCAGCCTCTCAGCCTATTGCGGACATTCTGAGCACTGATGGAGGGATTGTGCGTTCCTGGTGTAACTCGAGCAGTTGTTGCCATACTGTATCTGTCCCGCAGGTGTGATGTTCGGATGTACCGATCCTGTGCAGATGTTACACGTGGTCTGCCACTGCGAGGACGATCTGTGTGTCCTGTCTCCCTGTAGTGCTGTCTTAGGCGTCTCACAGTACGTCTCACAGTAGGGACGTTGCAATTTATTGTCCTGGCCACATCTGCAGTCCTTGTGCCTCCTTGCAGCATGCCTAAGGCACGTTCACGCAGACGAGCAGGGACCCTGGGCATTTCTTTCTTTTGGTGTTTTTCAGAGTCAGTAGAAAGGCCTCTTTAGTGTCCTAAGTTTTCATAACTGTGACCTTAATTGCCTACCGTCTGTAAGCTGTTAGTGTCTTAACGATCGTTCCACAGGTGCATGTTCATTAATTGTTTATGGTTCATTGAACAGGCATGGGAAACAGTGTTTTAACCCTTTACAATGAAGATCTGTGAAGTTATTTAGATGTTTACGAAATATCTTTGAAAGACAGGATCCTGAAAGGGACGTTTCTTTTTTTGCTGAATTTATATACACAAGACACACAGAACCAGTCAAAAGTTGACACACCTACTCATTCCAGGGTTTTTCTTTATTTTTATTATTTTCTACATTGTAGAATAATAGTGACCACATCAAAACCACAAAGTAACACACATGGAATCGTGTAGTAACCAAAAAAGTGTTAAACAAATGTAAATATTTTATATTTGAGATTATTCAAAGTAGCCACCCTTTGCCTTGATGACAGCTGTGCACACTCTTGGCATTCTCTCAACCAGCTTCATGAGGAATGTTTTTCCAACAGTCTTGAAGGAGGTCCCACATATATGCTGCGTTTCCTTCACTGTGGTCCGACTCATCCCAAACCATCTCACTTGGGTTGTGGTCAGGTGATTGTTGAGGCCAGGTCATCTGATGCAGCACTCCATCACTCTCCTTCTTGGTCAAATAGCCCGTACACAGCCTGAGGTGTGTTTTGGGTCATTGTCCTGTTGAAAATGATAGTCCCACTAAGCGCAAACCAGATGGGATGGCGTATCACTGCGGAATGCTGTGGTAGCCATGCTGGTTAAGTGAGCCTTGAATTCTAAATAAATCACACTACTTCCTCCATGTTTCACGGTGGGAACGACACATGCAGAGATCATTCGTTCACCTACTCTGCATTTCGAAGACACGGCTGTTGGAGCCAAATCTCCCATTTGGACTCATCAGCCCAAATGGCAGATTTCCACCGGTCTAATGTCCATTACTCGTGTTTCTTGGCCCAAGCAATTCGCTTCTTATTGGTGTCCTTTAGTAGTGGTTTCTTTGCAGCAATTCAACCATGAAGGCTTGATTCATGCAGTCTCCTCTGAACAGTTGCTGTTGTTGTCTGTTACTTGAACTCTGAAGCATTTATTTGGGCTGCAATTTGAGGTGCAGTTAACTCTAATGAACTTATCCTCTGCAGCAGAGGTAACTCTGGGTCTGTGGCAGTCCTCATGAGAGCCAGTTTCATCATAGCTCTTCATGGTTTTTGCGACTGCACTTGAAGAAATGTTCAAAGTTCTTGAAATGTTCTGTATTGACTGACCTTCATGTCTTAAAGTAATGATGGACTGTTGTTTCTCTTTGCTTATTTGAGCTGTTTTGCCATAATATGGACTTGGCCTTTTACCAAATAGGGCTATCTTCTGTATGCCACCCCTACCTTGTCACAACACAACTGATTGGCTCAAATGCATTAAGAAGGAAAGAAATTCCACATTCACCAAGACCACCTGTTAATTGAAATGCATTCCAGGTGACTACCTCATGATGCTGGTTGAGAGAATGCAAAGCTGTCATCAAGGCAAAGGGAGGCTACTTTGAAGAATCTGAACTTAACATATATTTTAGTTTAACTTTTTTTTTGGGATGCTACATGATTCCAAATGTGGTGTTTCATAGTTTTCTTTTCATGTCTTCACTATTATTCTACAATGTAGAAAATAGTAAAAATTAAGAAAAACCCTGGAATGAGTAGGTGTCAACTTGACTGCTACTGTGTATATGTAATCTCTAACACACACACTGTGGCTCAATGGGCGGATCAATCTTCTCTAGTCGGTGACCGTCGTTGGTCACTGCCTTTCAAAGTGTTGCATTATGGGGGATAAAAATGGTCCAACTAGCCTCTACATGTCCACTGCATGAACTTTACAAAAACCAAAGGTCATCAAGTTTTCACTGCACGTTTCTGCAGTTGCTGTTCACCAACTGTATCCTCCAGCCATCAAGTGCATGGTGGGAGGCTTTATCGTCAACCAATCATTAGGGGGGTTTATTTGACCCACGCAAACTTGACCAAAGATGTGACCCCCAGCAGCCTCTGATTTATAGACTACACTACCCAGTATCCACCCTTCTAGAAACTACATAAACCAATTGCTACTCTGTTTCTTTATGACCAAACTGACCGTGTGTGTGTGCAGAGGGTCTGGAGGAGCCCTGTAAGAGGAAGGATCTAGGAGACGGAGTGTTTGGGTTTGAGTACTACCCCTCCACCCCCGGAACATACAGTATAACCATCACCTGGGGAGGACAACACATCCCCCGCAGGTACATTTACATTGTTAACCAGAGTGACATATACTTAGTGCATTCAACACAGTCATTACAGGTCATTACAGGTAGACTCTGGTAAATAACTGATCCTCTTTGCAACATGTCATTTGTCAACAACTATCTATAGTTATGATTAGAGAGCCTGGTGTAACGCTGTCACATGATGTCACTTCCTGTTGCAGCCCTTTGGAGGTGAAGATTGGTTTGGAGGCGGGGCCACAGAAGGTGCGAGCATGGGGGCCCGGTCTGGAGAGCGGCATTGTGGGTAAATCTGCCGACTTCGTGGTCGAAGCTGTTGGAGAGAATGTGGGAACACTGGGTAAGTACACACACACAGTTTTGTACGGCTAACTTTGTGGGGACACACAATTCAGTCCCATTCAAAATCCTATTTTCCCTAACCCTACTCTTACCCTAACCCAAAAACCTAACCCTAAATCTAGCTCCTAACGCTAAAATTAAACCTAGCTCCTAGAGGTCGACCGATTTGATACAGATTGTTGGAGGACCAAAAAAAAGCCGATGCCGATATTTATTAAAAAATATACAGTGGGGAGAACAAGTATTTGATACACTGCCGATTTTGCAGGTTTTCCTACTTACAAAGCATGTAGAGGTCTGTAATTTTTATCATAGGTACACTTCAACTGTGAGAGACGGAATCTAAAACAAAAATCCAGAAAATCACATTGTATGATTTTTAAATAATTAATTTGCATTTTATTGCATGACATAAGTATTTGATCACCTACCAACCAGTAAGAATTCCGGCTCTCACAGACCTGTTAGTTTTTCTTTAAGAAGCCCTCCTGTTCTCCACTCATTACCTGTATTAACTGCACCTGTTTGAACTCGTTACCTGTATGAAAGACACCTGTCCACACACTCAATCAAACAGATTCCAACCTCTCCACAATGGCCAAGACCAGAGAGCTGTGTAAGGACATCAGGGATAAAATTGTAGACCTGCACAAGGCTGGGATGGGCTACAGGACAATAGGCAAGCAGCTTGGTGAGAAGGAAACAACTGTTGGCGCAATTATTAGAAAATGGAAGAAGTTCAAGATGACGGTCAATCACCCTCGGTCTGGGGCTCCATGCAAGATTTCACCTCGTGGGGCATCAATGATCATGAGGAAGGTGAGGGATCAGCCCAGAACTACACGGCAGGACCTGGTCAATGACCTGAAGAGAGCTGGGACCACAGTCTCAAAGAAAACCATTAGTAACACACTACGCCGTCATGGATTAAAATCCTGCAGCGCACGCAAGGTCCCCCTGCTTAAGCCAGTGCATGTCCAGGCCTGTCTGAAGTTTGCCAATGACCATCTGGATGATCCAGAGGAGGAATGGGAGAAGGTCATGTGGTCTGATGAGACAAAAATAGAGCTTTTTGGTCTAACTCCACTCGCCGTGTTTGGAGGAAGAAGAAGTATGAGTACAACCCCAAGAACACCATCCCAACCGTGAAGCATGGAGGTGGAAACATCATTCTTTGGGGATGCTTTTCTGCAAAGGGGACAGGACGACTGCACCGTATTGAGGGGAGGATGGATGGGGCCATGTATCGCGAGATATTGGCCAACAACCTCCTTCCCTCAGTAAGAGCATTGAAGATGGGTCGTGGCTGGGTCTTCCAGCATGACAACGACACGAAGCACACAGCCATGGCAACTAAGGAGTGGCTCCGTAAGACGCATCTCAAGGTCCTGGAGTGGCCTAGCCAGTCTCCAGACCTGAACCCAATAGAAAATCTTTGGAGGGAGCTGAAAGTCCGTATTGCCCAGCGACAGCCCCGAAACCTGAAGGATCTGGAGAAGATCTGTAGGGAGGAGTGGGCCAAAATCCCTGCTGCAGTGTGTGCAAACCTAGTCAAGAACTACAGGAAACGTATGATCTCTGTAATTGCAAACAAAGGTTTCTGTACCAAATATTAAGTACTGCTTTTCTGATGTATCAAATACTTATGTCATGCAATAAAATGCAAATTAATTACTTAAAAATCATACAATGTGATTTTCTGGATTTTTGTTTTAGATTCCGTCTCTCACAGTTGAAGTGTACCTATGATAAAAATTACAGACCTCTACATGCTTTGTAAGTAGGAAAACCTGCAAAATCGGCAGTGTATCAAATACTTGTTCTCCCCACTGTATATATATTTGTAAAAATGACAATTACAACAATACTGAATTAACTTTTATTTTAACTTAATATAATAAATCTTTATTTTTATAAATAATGAAACATGCTCAATTTGGTTTAAATAATGCAAAAACAAAGTGTTGGAGAAGAAAGTAAAAGTGCAATATGTGCCATGTAAAAAAGCTAACGTTTAAGTTCCTTGCTCAGAACATGAGAACATATGAAAGCTGATGGTTCAATATTCCCAGTTAAGAAGTTTTAGGTTGTAGTTATAGGAATTGACGTGTCGACTATTTCTCTCTCTACCATTTGTATTTCATATACCTTTGACTATTGGATCTTCTAATAGGTAGTTTAGTCTTGCCAGACTAATCTCAGGAGTTGATAGGCTTGAAGTCATTAACAGCGCTGTGTTTCAAGCATTGCTGTTTGAATGAATGCTTACGAGCCTGCTGCTGCCTACCACCGCTCAGTCAGACTGCTCTATCAAATCATAGACTTAATTATAACATAATAACACACAGAAATACGAGCCTTAGGTCATTAATATGGTCGAATCCGGAAACTATCATCTCGAAAACAAGAAGTTTATTCTTTCAGTGAAATCTGGAACCCTTCCGTATTTTATCTAACGGGTGGCATCCATATGTCTAAATATAGCTGTTACATTGCACAACCTTCGACGTTATGTCATAATTCTGGCAAATTAATTCGCAACGAGCCAGGCGGCCCAAACTATTGCATATACCCTGACTCTGCGTGCAATGAATGCAAGAAGTGACACAATTTCCCTAGTTAATATTGCCTGCTAACATGAATTTCTTAACTAAATATGCAGGTTTAAAAATATATATACTTTTGTATTGATTTTAAGGCATTGATGTTTATGGTTAGGTACATTCTGCAACGATTGTGCTTTTGTTAAATCATCACCCGTTTGGCGACGTAGGCTGTGATTCTATGATAAATTAACAGGCACCGCATTGATTATATGCAACGCAGGACAAGCTAGATAACTACACGCGGTTGATGATATTACTAGGTTAACTAGTGATTATGTGAAGATTGATTTTTTGTTGTTGTAAGTTTAATGCTAGCTAGCAACTTACCTTGGCTCCTTGCTGCACTCGCGTAACAGGTGGTCAGCCTGCCACTCAGTTTCCTCGCGGAATGCAATGTAATTGGCATCCAAAAATGCCAATTACCGATTGTTACGAAAACTTGAACTTGGCCCTGATTAATCGATTGACCTCTAGCTCTTAACCGTTAACGTAATTCTAACCTTAACCCTAAACCCCCTAGAAATAGGATTTGACCTTGTGGGGACTAACAAAATGTCCCCAGTTGGTCAAATTTTTGTAAGTTTACTATTCTTGTGGGAACTTCTGGTCCCCACTAGAAGAGGTAAACACGCCCCCCCCCCTCCCCCTCCCACACACACAGACCCTGCGTGTCCTCATCAGAAGGTGTGTGTGTGTGTCCAGGTTTCTCGGTGGAGGGTCCGTCCCAGGCGAAGATCGAGTGTGATGATAAGGGCGACGGGTCATGTGACGTGCGGTACTGGCCAATGGAAGCAGGAGAGTACGCGGTGCATGTGCTCTGTAACAACGAGGACATCCAGCACTCTCCCTTCATGGCTGAAATCACTGCTGCTCTAAACAAGGACTATTACCCTGATAAGGTATGTTAAATCACTGCTGCTCCAAACAAGGACTATTACCCTGATAAGGTGTGTTAAATCACTGCTGCTCCAAACAAGGACTATTACCCTGATAAGGTATGTTAAATCACTGCTGCTCCAAACAAGGACTACTAATAAGGTATTTGTACTTATTATGGATCCCCTTTAGTTCCTGCCAAGGCAGCTGCTACTCTTCCTGGGGTTTATTATGGATCCCCTTTAGTTCCTGCCAAGGCAGCTGCTACTCTTCCTGGGGTTTATTATGGATCCCCATTAGTTCCTGCCAAGGCAGCAGCTACTCTTCCTGGGGTTTATTATGGATCCCCTTTAGTTCCTGCCAAGGCAGCTGCTACTCTTCCTGGGGGTTTATTATGGATCCCCATTAGTTCCTGCCAAGGCAGCAGCTACTCTTCCTGGGGTTTATTATGGATCCCCTTTAGTTCCTGCCAAGGCAGCAGCTACTCTTCCTGGGGTTTATTATGGATCCCCATTAGTTCCTGCCAAGGCAGCTGCTACTCTTCCTGGGGGTTTATTATGGATCCCCATTAGTTCCTGCCAAGGCAGCAGCTACTCTTCCTGGGGTTTATTATGGATCCACATTAGTTCCTGCCAAGGCAGCAGCTACTCTTCCTGGGGTTTATTATGGATCCCCATTAGTTCCTGCCAAGGCAGCAGCTACTCTTCCTGGGGTTTATTAGGGGTCCCCATTAGTTCCTGCCAAGGCAGCAGCTACTCTTCCTGGGATCCCACAAGATGAAGGCAGTTTGTACAATTTTAAAAACATGACAATACATTCATAGGTTTCACAACACACTGTGTTCCCTCAGGCCCCTACTCCACCACTAACACATCTACAGTACTAAATCTGTGTGTGTAGTTCGTATGTTATTGTGTGTGTCTGTGCCTGTTTGTTGCTTCACAGTCCCTGCTGTTCCATAAGGTGTATTTAAATCTGATTATACTGCTGCATCAGTTACCTGATGTGGAATAGAGTTCCATGTAGTCATGGCTCTATGTAGTACTGTGCGTCTCCCATAGTCTGTTCTGGACTTGGGGACTGGTGTGTGTGTGTGTGTTAAGATAATAAAGTCCTCTTCATATTCTAAATGTTGAAACGTGGTGGGCCCCAGGGGTGGGCCCCGGTTATAGAGCCCCAGGGGTGGGCCCCGGTTATAGCGCCCCGGGGGTGGGCCCCGGTTATAGCGCCCCGGGGGTGGGCCCCGGTTATAGCGCCCCGGGGGTGGGCCCCGGTTATAGCGCCCCGGGGGTGGGCCCCGGTTATAGCGCCCAGGGGGTGGGCCCCGGTTATAGCGCCCCAGGGGTGGGCCCCGGTTATAGCGCCCCAGGGGTGGGCCCCAGGGGGTGGGCCCCGGTTATAGCGCCCCAGGGGTGGGCCCCAGGGGGTGGGCCCCGGTTATAGCGCCCCAGGGGTGGGCCCCAGGGGGTGGGCCCCGGTTATAGCGCCCAGGGGGTGGGCCCCGGTTATAGCGCCCAGGGGGTGGGCCCCGGTTATAGCGCCCCAGGGGGTGGGCCCCGGTTATAGCGCCCCAGGGGGTGGGCCCCGGTTATAGCGCCCCAGGGGGTGGGCCCCGGTTATAGCGCCCCAGGGGGTGGGCCCCGGTTATAGCGCCCCAGGGGGTGCGCCCCGGTTATAGCGCCCCAGGGGGTGGGCCCCGGTTATAGCGCCCCAGGGGGTGCGCCCCGGTTATAGCGCCCCAGGGGGTGGGCCCCGGTTATAGCGCCCCGGGGGTGGGCCCCGGTTATAGCGCCCAGGGGGTGGGCCCCGGTTATAGCGCCCAGGGGGTGGGCCCCGGTTATAGCGCCCAGGGGGTGGGCCCCGGTTATAGCGCCCAGGGGGTGGGCCCCGGTTATAGCGCCCAGGGGGTGGGCCCCGGTTATAGCGCCCCAGGGGTGGGCCCCGGTTATAGCGCCCCAGGGGTGGGCCCCAGGGGGTGGGCCCCGGTTATAGCGCCCCAGGGGTGGGCCCCAGGGGGTGGGCCCCGGTTATAGCGCCCAGGGGGTGGGCCCCGGTTATAGCGCCCAGGGGGTGGGCCCCGGTTATAGCGCCCCAGGGGGTGGGCCCCGGTTATAGCGCCCCAGGGGGTGGGCCCCGGTTATAGCGCCCCAGGGGGTGGGCCCCGGTTATAGCGCCCCGGGGGTGGGCCCCGGTTATAGCGCCCAGGGGGTGGGCCCCGGTTATAGCGCCCAGGGGGTGGGCCCCGGTTATAGCGCCCCAGGGGTGGGCCCCGGGGGGTGGGCCCCGGTTATAGCGCCCAGGGGGTAGTTAACCCTTCAGTGGCTCTCATCTCACCAGATTCTCTGTCTAACCCGGGTTTTGAACCGGCAGCCCTCCAGTTGCTAACCTGTGTTTGATACGCTCGCTTTGTTGTGTACAGGTGAAGGCGTATGGTCCAGGACTACAGAGCAGTGGTCTTGCTGTGGGGAAACCCACTGAGTTCACCGTCGATGCCAAGCTGGGAGGGAATGCTGCCCTCAAGATCCTGGCACAGGTACGTGTATATAGTAGATGACACACTGGGGTTGATTTAACGTACGCAGCTGTACGTGTGAGGTGTACGGTAGTGTACGTGTGAGGTGTATGTCATTGTATTCTCTGAAGGACAGGCCAAACCAACTGATGAGTGAGGCACAGTCTGTTTAACAATGATACTACGGGTCTCTCTCTTGACATGGCAAGTTCATTATTACTTACATTGTCAAAGTATACATATTAAAAATATAAATAAATGGTGGGACCAACAGCAATAATAGTAGTATTGGACATGGGATTACCATTAACAATATTGAGAACAACAATACATTAAAGCAATGGTAGTAGACCAGTCTCAACCTGACTGAGAAGACACATGACCTGGTAGTAGACCAGTCTCAACCTGACTGAGAAGACACATGACCAGGTAGTAGACCAGTCTCAACCTGACTGAGAAGACACATGACCAGGTAGTAGACCAGTCTCAACCTGACTGAGAAGACACATGACCAGGTAGTAGACCAGTCTCAACCTGACTGAGAAGACACATGACCTGGTAGTAGACCAGTCTCAACCTGACTGAGAAGACACATGACCAGGTAGTAGACCAGTCTCAACCTGACTGAGAAGACACATGACCAGGTAGTAGACCAGTCTCAACCTGACTGAGAAGACACATGACCAGGTAGTAGACCAGTCTCAACCTGACTGAGAAGACACATGACCAGGTAGTAGACCAGTCTCAACCTGACTGAGAAGACACATGACCAGGTAGTAGACCAGTCTCAACCTGACTGAGAAGACACATGACCAGGTAGTAGACCAGTCTCAACCTGACTGAGAAGACACATGACCTGGTAGTAGACCAGTCTCAACCTGACTGAGAAGACACATGACCAGGTAGTAGACCAGTCTCAACCTGACTGAGAAGACACATGACATGGTATGAAAGACAAAACTAAATGGGAAATATTATTGACATAACATTGCACTTTTCACTGGCTGTGCCTCAGGTTGTGGCAGGAGGACACATTTGGCTTTTCATCCAATAAATATTGGATTTTTGTTCATCTTTTGTTTCAAATTCTTTTAATTTAATTATAATTTTGGGAAAGAAATATTCTTAGGTTTGAGTGTAATAGGAAATGCAGCTCTGTCTCTACCTCTCCCCTGGAGCAGAGTGAGCACAGCCTGTCCTCTCTGGGCAGCCAGGTTTGTCTGTGATGACCGGTCTCTATAGCCAGACTGTCCTCTCTGGGCAGCCAGACTGTCCTCTCTGGGCAGCCAGACTGTCCTCTCTGGGCAGCCAGACTGTCCTCTCTGGGCAGCCAGACTGTCCTCTCTGGGCAGCCAGACTGTCCTCTCTGGGCAGCCAGACTGTCCTCTCTGGGCAGCCAGGTTTGTCTGTGACGACCGGTCCAGGCTCTATAGCCAGTGTTTTCCTCAGTTTTCTACCAGTCACAATGGTCAGATAGTCTGCCACCATGTACTGTCTGTTTAGAGACAAATAGCATTGAAGTTTTCTTAGATTTTTTTGTGGTGTCTTTCCAATAGGTGATACATTTTTCTTTTTGTTTTATGATGATTTGGTTGGGCCAGATTTTCTGAGTGCTGTCTTGAGGCTCTATGGGGTTGGTTTGGGTTGGTGAACTGAGCCTCAGAACCAGCTGGCTGAGGGGACTCTTCTCTAGTTTCATCTCTTGACATTGTAGAGCTGTGTGATGGAATGTTTTGGGGTCACTTGTTTTTAGATGGTTGTAAAATTTGATGGCTCTTTGTTTTCTATTCGAATGAGGAGGGGGTATTGGCCCAATTCTGCTCTACATGTGTTATTTGGAGTTTCTTTGCACTTGCAATTACATTTACATTTACATTTAAGTCATTTAGCAGACGCTCTTATCCAGAGCGACTTACAAATCGGAAAGTTCATACATATTCATCCTGGTCCCCCCGTGGGGAATGAACCCACAACCCTGGCGTTGCAAGCGCCATGCTCTACCAACTGAGCCACACGGGACCGCAATACAGTCTTGCAAAACTCTGCATGCAGTATTTCGATTGGATGTTTGTCCCATTTGGTAAATTCATTATTAGACAGTGGACCCCATATAGAGCAACTGGTTCTATAACTGTTTGGAACATTTTTAGCCCGATTCTAATTGGAATTTCAATTTCAATGTTCCTTTTAATGGCATAGAATGCTCTTGCTTTGTCTCAGCTCATTCACAGCCATGTGAAAGCTACCGGGGTTGCTGATATTTAGTCCTAGATATGTGTAGTTTTTGGTGTGTTCAAATAGAATTTATATTTGTCATCCTGATTTTGGTATATCATTATATTAGTTTTTTTTTTTAGGTTAACGGTCAGAGCCCAGGTCTGACAGAACCTGTGAAGACGATCTAGGTGCTGCTGTAACCCCTCTTTAGTGGGAGACAACAGCACCAGGTCATCTGCGTACAGCAGACACTTGATTTCAGTGTTGTGTAGGGTGATACCAGGTGCTGCCGATTCTTCTAATGTTTTTGCCAATTCATTAATGTAGGTGTTAAATAATGTTGGACTTATTGGGCAGCCCTGTTTCACTCCCCGCCCCTGAGAGAAGAAGTCTGTTTGCTTGTTGCCAATTTTAACCACACATTTGTTTTTAGTGTACATTTATTTAATAACATATGTTTTCCCTCCAATACCACTTTCTATTAGTTTATAAAAAAAGACCTTTGTGCCAAATTGAATCAAATGCTTTCTTGAAATCTACAAAACGAGTAGATTTGGCCTTTAAGGTTTACTTGTTTGTCAATTAGTTTGGAGGGTGTAAATGTGGTCTTTTGTACGATACATTTTTAGAAATCCAATCTGGCTTCTGCTCAGGACGTTGTGTTTGTCAAGGAAATGATGTAGTCTGCTATTTATAATACTGCAGAGAATTTTCCCCAAGTTGCTGTTAATGCAAATTCCTATAATTATTTGGGTCAAATTTGTCTCCATTTTTATATATTGGTGTGATCAATCCCTGGTTCCAAATATCGGGGAAAATACCTGCAGTGAGGATAATGTTGAAGAGTTTGAGTATAGCCAATTTGAATTTGTGGTCTGTATATTTGATCATTTCATTTAAAATACCATCAGCACCACAGGCTTTTTGGGTTGGAGAGTGCATAGTTTTTCCAATAATTTGTCTTTTGTAATTGGGGTATCCACAGGATTCTGATAGTCTTTGACTGCTGATTCAAGGATTTGTAATTTTTCTTGTATATCTTGTTGTTCTGGGCTCTTTGTTATATTGCTGTAGAGGTTTGCAGAGTGATTTCTCCACATATCCCCATTTTGGATAGCCAATTCCTCATGATGAGGTTTGTTTAATTTATTCCAATTCTCCCAGAAGTGGTTTGATTCTATGGATTCCTCAATTCCATCCAGCTGATTTCTAATGTGCTGTTCCTTTTTTGTTCTTAGGGTGTGTTTGTATTGCTTCAGTGTTTCCCCATATTGAAGGTGTACATTTTTGTTGTCTGGTTCTGTGTTTTTGATTAGATATATTTCTCAATGACTTTCTTCGATTTTTGCAATCCTTATCAAACCATTTTTCATTATCTGTTATTTTTGGTTTGCTCTTATGCTTCTTTAGATTAGCCAAGGAGGCTAATTTGTCAAATATAAAGGTTATGTTCCAAATGGCCAAATTTACACCTTAGGATGCTGTTAAGGCTAAAAAGTTGTCCAGGAGAGATTGTATTTTTTGGGCTACTAATTGCTTTTTGGTAGATGTCTGTACTGTTTGCGCTCCATCTATAGGCCTGTTTTAGTACCATGTAATTTATTGGGCCGTGATGCTTCATGGTTGTGTTCTGCTCTTCTCAGATTCACTGTGGGCTGACTGTGAAGGCTCTGAGAGACTCTGGGTTTAGGTCGGTGAGGAAGTAGTCTACAGTGCTGCTGCCAAGGGATGAGCTGTAGGTGTACCTACCAAAAGAGTCCCCTCTCAGCCTGCCATTGACTATGTACAGACCCAGTGTTCGACAGAGCTTCACGAGCTGTACTCCATTTTTGTTTTTCACTTTGTCATAGTTGTTTCTGTGGGGGTATGTGGGGAGGGAAAGGTTATTGCTTCCTGGTAGGTGTTTATCCCCATGACTGTTAATAGTGTCTTGTTCTTCTGTTGTTCTAGCATTCAGGTCTCCACAGACCAGTACGTTGCCTTGGGCCTGAAAGTGACTAATCTCCCTCTCTAGAATGGAGAAGCTCTCTTCGTTGAAGTAGGGTGACTCTGAGGGGGGAATGTATGTGGCACAGAGGAAGACGTTTTTATCTGTCAAGATAGCCTCCTTGTTGATTTTTAACCAGATAAAGAATTCTCCTGTTTTGATCAATTCGATTGAATTAATTAGTTCAGATTTATACCATATTAGCATTCATTCCCCCTGAGTCTCTGCCCTGTTTGATTCCTTTTAATTTAGTGGGTGGTAGGATTATCTCCCTATAACCTAGTGGACAGCCAGTGGAAACATCACCTCTGCACCATGTTTCCTGTAGTACTACAATATCAACATCATCCAGTTCTTTCAGGAAGTCTGGGTTTCTGCTCTTTAGCCCAAAAGCAGAGGACTTCAATCCTTGTAAATTCCAACATGCAACGTAAAATGATTTCATAACTTTTTTTTCTTTACCTTCAAAATGAGACAAACGCTCACAATCCAACAATAACTATTAAAATTGGATTAAGATAGCATTTGTGTCATGCCACTTGGGTGGATGTAGTGTGAGGATGGTGGAGTTCTTGTGCTCATCTTACCATGACCCTCGGCCTATCACATGTGAGCATCCATGACCCTCGGCCTATCACATGTGACCATAGTAGACTCGGCATGTGTTTAGTGTCACTCATTTGGTTGGTGGGCACTGGGCCAGTTGCTCCTCTCACAGCCTGTGCGTAGCTCTGCCTGCTGGGCTGTGGGTCTGCGATGGGGGGTGGTAGGCCTTGTCTCGGTGGGTCTGAAGCTGGGGTGGTCTGCGCTGGCTGTGGTGGGCATGGAGGTTGGTCGTGGCTGGGGGGTCCAGGTCCGGGCTGTGATCTCGGAGGGGTGGAGATTGCTCCGCTCTTCCTGGGTGGAGAGGTCGGGCTGCGGTTTAAAGCGACGTCCTTGAGAGTCTTGGCAAGGATGGGGACTGTCTCCCTGTACAGGTGAACATGGTCATAGAGACAGTCCAGATCGACGGTGGGCCAGGTGTACATTGGGTCGCAGGGCACAGTCCCGGGATAGGCTGGCGTTTATTCTTTGGATTGTGGCAGGGTGGAAGTCCCTCCTCTGTAGAAGGGTTGACACTATGATTCTTGAGTTGGGGAAGATTGCGGAGGCCTTCTCAATCACTCCCCGTAGTGAAGTCGCCACCCTCTCCTGCTGAGCACGCAGGTCGTTGCTTCTGGTATGTATGATTATGTGGCTTGGCGACCCGAGATGGGCCTTATCAAGCAGCTCCATGGCACTCTGCGTTGTTGGGCATCACACCTTTCTCCTTTTGTGTCTAGGGAAAATGTTCTTCTCCTGAACAAACTTCCCATTTAGAGTCCATCAATCTGACGATGTCAGCCAGTGTTTCTTCTGGACTGGAGGGGGCAGAGGGGGGGCTGGTGGGTGTTGGAGCCTCTGTCAGTGGGAGGCTGTTCTGTGAGCTGGGGAGGAGGTATGCAGCAGGCAGGGCTGGGGACGCCTGGCTGGGGAAGCCTGGCTGGTTGAGGTGGGCTCCTCTGCTGTGTGAGGACAGGGCTGGGGAAGCCTGGCTGGTTGAGGTGGACTCTTCTGTGTGAGGGCAGGGCTGGGGAAGCCTGGCTGGTTGAGCTGGGCTCCTCTGCTGTGTGAGGACAGGGCTGGGGAAGCCTGGCTGGTTGAGCTGGGCTCCTCTGCTGTGTGAGGACAGGGCTGGGGAAGCCTGGCTGGTTGAGCTGGGCTCCTCTGCTGTGTGAGGACAGGGCTGGGGAAGCCTGGCTGGTTGAGGTGGACTCTTCTGTGTGAGGGCAGGGCTGGGGAAGCCTGGCTGGTTGAGCTGGGCTCCTCTGCTGTGTGAGGACAGGGCTGGGGAAGCCTGGCTGGTTGAGCTGGGCTCCTCTGCTGTGTGAGGACAGGTCATAGAGTGGTGATCTATCTGCTCCTGCAGCCTGTCCGCTGTTCTCTTTCTCTCCTGCAGCTCCTCTCTTAGTGTGGTCAGCTCCTTATTGCTGCTCTGCCTGTCTTTTTGGAGCTCTCTCACCTCCTGTGTTAGATCAGCCAGCTCTCTCACCTCCTGTGTTAGATCAGCCAGCTCTCTCACCTCCTGTGTTAGATCAGCCAGCTCTCTCACCTCCTGTGTTAGATCAGCCAGCTCTCTCACCTCCTGTGTTAGATCAGCCAGCTCTCTCACCTCCTGTGTTAGATCAGCCAGCTCTCTCACCTCCTGTGTTAGATCAGCCAGCTCTCTCACCTCCTGTGTTAGATCAGCCAGCTCTCTCACCTCCTGTGTTAGATCAGCCAGCTCTCTCACCTCCTGTGTTAGATCAGCCAGCTCTCTCTTGAGTCCGTCTCTCTCTTGCTGAACCTCTTTCAGCTGTGTTTCAAGGCTGCTGTCCTGCTCTGTCCTCACCTTGGTTAGGAGCTCCTCTAAGGCGTGGTTGTCTGGTTGCTGTTTGCTCACGCTCTCCCTGAGCAGGACCACCTCCCCCTCCAGTTTGGTGAACTCATCCCTCATGGCAGCCATGGTGGTGAGGAGGGCCTGAGCCTGCTCTGCACGGAGGGGGTCGCTCTCCTGGGGCGTGTCCTCCACTATGGTGGGAAGAGAGGTGCTGGATGTGCCTTTTTGGGTGGGGAGGGTAGGGGTGAGGGTGGTGCTGGTGGAGTTTGTCTTGTGGGAGGGCATGTCACTGGTGTTCTTCTCTCTCTCCGCTCTCTCCTTAATGGTCTGAAAGTCTGTTTCAAACAGCCTAATGTTACCTTGCACCATGACAGTCAGTCTTGTAGAGGTTGCTTGTTATCATGGTGCTGTTAGGGTCGTCTGTCTCTTTGATTTTCAGCTTCCACCCATTACAGATTCCCTCTTTCTTTATGGATGGGTAGTGAGAGCACACTGCTGAGCGGTCAGTGAGAAACATGAGATTACTCACGTCACCGTTTTTGTAGAGGTCTGCAAAAAGGGTTTCTGGCCTCCCCTTTAGTAGTTTCTGTTTAAAAGCTTTCCTCGTTGTGTCATTGTTGGCCTCTTTAGGGTAGAGAATGGATTCAGTGCTGAGGGGGAGTGGGGACATGGTGCCTGTGGGCTCTGCTACTACTGCTGCTCTGGCCTGCTGCCCTGTTGCCATAGCAACCTGTTTGCCTGTCTGCTGCTGTTGCTAGCTAGCTCTAATTTAGTGCAAAAAGAGTGACAAATCTTTACACAAAAAAACAGAAGATATGTTTAAAGTTAGTCCGTGCTCCTTTTTGGTTTACTCACTCAGTTTGGTCGTTTGATGTAGTTGTATTAACTGCCCTTGCTAGGTTTGTTCTAGCTCGTTTCTTCTGGCTAGATTGTTATTCTGCTGGCTAGGTCTTTGTTGTGTAGCTAGCTAGCTAGAGTCAAAACTTCTTAACTTGAGGCGCAAAGTTACTTTTTTTTTCTATTCTGAATGAATAGAGTTGTTGTTCATCACTTCTTGTCTGGAATTACTTTTCGATTAGAGTGTTTATCTCATTCTAAAAACAAAAAAATATGAATTCTATCAGGAGCTCATGTTGAGTGTTTTTCTCTCTCTGTCTCTGTCTGTCTCATTCCCTCTAGGATGGTGAGGGTACCCCAGTAGATGTCCAGGTGAAGGATAACGGTAATGGAACGTACACCTGCAGTTACACCCCCAAGAAACCCCTCAAACACACCGTCATGGCGTCCTGGGGCGGGGTCAACATACCGGACAGTCCCTTCAGGGTGAGCACCCAAACAGAAGAAACGTTGAATGGGGACTTCAGCTTCACATACACACTTACCTCTATAACCCCAACACACACTTCCTGACTGTTTTCTCGTGTGTGTGTAGATGAGTATCGGGGCAGGCTGCCACCCTAACAAGGTGAAGGTGTCAGGTCCTGGTGTGGCTAAAACAGGGCTGAAGGCTTTTGAACCAACATTCTTCACTGTGGACTGTGCTGAGGCAGGACAAGGTAAGACCTTTACACTACACCAGCCCCATTCTGATTCCCTTCTTCCCCAAGTGTCTTTCACCTTTCACTCCTCATGGATTTAAAATGAATAAACTGGTGTCTGACGTGGAAGCACCCTGTACTACTCGGAGTAGTGCTCAGAGAATGCGCTGACCAGCTGGCAAGTGTCTTCACTGACATTTTCAACCTCTCCCTCACCCAGTCTGTAATACCAACATGTTTCAAGCAGACCACCAGAGTCCCTGTGCCCAAGAACACTAAGGTAATCTGTCTAAATGACTACCGACCCGTAGCACTCACGTCTGTAGCCATGAAATGCTTTGAAAGGCTGGTCATGGCTCACATCAACACCATTATCCCAGACATCCTGGACCCGCTCCAATTCTCAAATTGCCCCAACAGATTCACAGATGACCTGATCTCTATTGTACTCAACACTGCCCTTTCCCACCTGGACAAAAGGAACACACACAGTACCACTCAAAAGTTTGGACACCTACTCATTCAAGTATTTTTCTTAATTGTTTACTATTTTCTACATTGTAGAATAATAGTGAAGTCATCAAAAGTGTAGAATAACACATATGGAAGGGAGGTGACCAAGAACCCCATGGTCACTCTGAAGGTTGGGAGAACCTTCCAGAAGGACAACCATCTCTGCAGCACTCCACTAATCAGGCCTTTATGGGTAGTGGCCAGATAGAAGCCACTCCTCAGTAAAAGGCACATGACAGCCCACTTGGAGTTTTTTGTCAATGCCAACCATCACATCCGGAGGAAACCTGGCACCATCCCTACGGTGAAGCATGGTGGTGGCAGCATCATGCTGTGGGGATGTTTTTCAGCGGCTGGGACTGCAAGACTAGTCAGGTTCGAGGGAAAGATGAACGGAGCAAAGTACAGCGAGATCCTTGATGAAAACCTGCTCAGGACCTCAGACTGGAGCGATGGTTCACCTTCCAACAGGACAACGACTGTAAACACACAGCCAAGACAACGCAGGAGTGGCTTCGGGACAAGTCTCAATGTCCTTGAGTGGCACAGCCAGAGCCTGGAGTCGAACCCGATCTAACATCTCTGGAGAGATCTGAAAATAGCTGTGCAGCGACGCTCCTCATCCAACCTGACAGAGCTTGAGAGGATCTGCAGAGAAGAATGGGAGAAACTCCCCAAATACAGGTGTGCCAAGCTTGTAACGTCATACCCAAGAAGACTCAACGCTGTAATCACTGCCAAAGGTGCTTCAACAAAGTACTGAGTAAAGGGTCTAAATACTTATGTGATTTGTTTTATTTTTAGCAAAACATTCTAAAAACCTACTTTAGCTTTGTCATTATGGGGTATTGTGTGTAGATTGAGAAACTATTTAATCCGTTTTAGGAAAAAGTCTGTAACATAATTAATCTGGATAAATTTAAGAGGTCTGAATACTTTCCGAATGCACTGTGAAAGCATGTCAAACATTATTCCTCCGAACGAAGGTCCTGTGTGAGAATGATCTGAATCCCAAAATACTTTCTGCATACGCTAAATCGCCCCGCTGTCGTGGAATTGCCCCACTGTCCTCCGGTGCGATCCCACTTGTATCTTTGCCATGTCATTGTACAGCTGATATTTGTGTGTGCCCCCCAGGTGACATCAGTATAGGTATAAAGTGCTCTCCGGGTGTAGTGGGACCGGCGGAGGCAGACATCGACTTCGACATCATCAGGAACGACAACGACACGTTTACCGTTAAATACACCCCGCCAGGCGCTGGTAGCTACACCATCATGGTGCTGTTCGCTGACCAGGTGGGTAGTGTGTGTGTACAGTAGTGTGGCTAACCCATCATGGTGGTAGGAATGTCTCTTTCCTCTCTGCATTCCAGTTTTCCAGCTCCTGTTAATATGTTGATGACTTGTTCCTTGATAGTGTGACCTCTCTGTGTTCCAGACCATTCCCATGACTCCTATCAGGATCAAAGTTGACCCGTCACATGACGCCAGCAAGGTCAAGGCCGAGGGACCTGGGCTCAACCGCAGTGGTGAGACACTCACACATGCTTAACACGCTCTCACACACACCCGGTTTTAAAGTGAAAAGTTGAGGCTGTTTAAAAGCTATGAAAGACAGGAAGTTAAAGTTCGCCTTCACATACACGCTACCAATAATGAATATTTATTGGTTTCCTCCCTCTCACGCCTACCCGCCCTCCAGGTGTGGAGTTGACCAAGCCGACCCACTTCACAGTAAACACCAAGGCCGCAGGCAAAGCCAAGCTGGACGCTGTGTTCTCCGGCCCGGCTAAAGGAGAGGCTGTTAAGGACTTTGAGATCATTAACAACCATGACAACACCCACACGGTCAAGTACACCCCCGTCCAGCAGGGGCCTCTGGGAGTGGCCGTCACCTACGGAGGAGATTCTATTCCCAAGAGCCCCTTCTCCATCCCTGTGGCTCCAAGCCTCGACCTCAGCAAGATACAAGTTGATGGACTGGGAGACAGTATGTACAAGAACCACTACAGTATATAGTATAGATAGTGATATAGGATCTATAGTGCTGTAGTATAGATAGTGATATAATATCTGGTGTGTGTGTATATATATATATATATATATATATATATATATTAGTATCTATACAGTACCGTTCAAAAGTTTGGGGTCACTTAGTGTCTTTTGTTGTTGAAAGAAAAGCAATTTTTTTGGTCCATTTTTAAAATAACATCAAATTGATCAGAAACACAGTGTAGACATTGCTAATGTTGTAAATTAATATTGTAGCTGGAAGCGGATGATTTGTAATGGAGGCCTATGTAGATATTCCAGAGGCCCATTATCAGCAACCATCACTCCTGTGGTCCAATGACACGTTGTGTTAGCTAATCCAAGTTTATCATTTTAAAAAGCTAATTGATCATTAGAAAACCCTTTTGCAATTATGTTAGCACAGCTGAAAGTTGCCAGTTTGCTCTGTTCTGTGAAGGGAGTAGTACACAGCGTTGTACGAGATCTTCAGTTTCTTGGCAATTTCTCGCATGGAGTAGCCTTCATTTCTCAGAACAAGAACAGATTGACGAGTTTCAGAAGAAAGGTCTTTGTTTCTGGCCATTTTGAGCCTGTAATCGAACCCACAAATGCTGATGCTCCAGATACTCAACTAGTCTAAAGAAGGCCAGTTTTATTGCTTCTTTAATCAGAACAACAGATTTCAGCTGTGCTAACATAACTACAAAAGGGTTTTCTAATGATCAATTAGCCTTTTAAAATGACAAACTTGGATTAGCTGACACAACGTGCCATTGGAACACAGGAGTGATGGTTGCTGATAAAGGGCCTCTGTACGCCATTGGAATTTTTGAGCGACTTAGTCATTGCGTTCAAGTTTTAATAGTGTCTAAGCATTCTCTCTTCCTGTATCTGTCTGTAGAGATAACAGTGGGTAAGGACCAGGAAGTGACCGTGAAGTCCAAGGGTGCAGGAGGTCAGGGGAAGGTGGGAGCTAAGGTTACAGGGCCTTCTGGGAAACCTGTCACCTGCAAGGTACTGAGCTTGATTGATTTTGATCTGTTTAAAACAGTTATTTATCCTAATTCTATGTTCATTGTTCAACACTTTGGCCTCAAACTAATTATTAAATGTGCTAAACAAATGAACGTGTTCTTGTTATTTAATGTAATTATTCAGGTGGAAGCGGGGCTTAAACCAGAGACCAGTCAGGTGAAGTTCATCCCTCGAGAGGCTGGGCCATACCAGGTGGAGCTGACCTATGACAGCGCTCCCATCCCAGGATCCCCTTTCAAACCCACTGCCTACCCCCCCACTGATGCCACCAAGGTAAACATGACCTCTAAACGCTTGACCTCTAACCCTAGTTCAAATGACTTGATATTTGACGAGACCTTTATTATGAAAACAAATCAAAGTTTATTTGTCATATGCACACGATACAGCATAGTGTTCACAGTACAATTAAATACTTCCTGTGCCCCTCCCCTGTCAGGTGAAGTGTTCTGGCCCAGGGTTGGAGCATGCCAAGGTGGGAGAGACTGGGGAGTTTGTGGTGGACTGTACCAACGCGGGTCCAGCTGAGCTGACCATAGAGATCATCAGTGACAGCGGGACAGAGGCAGAGGTCCACATCCAGGATAACGGAGACGGAACCTACACCATCACCTACATCCCCCTGTACCCCGGCTCCTACACCCTCACCATCCGCTACGGGGGGCAGGATGTACCCAACTTCCCCGCCCGCCTCACAGTGGAGCCGGCCGTCGACGCCAGTGGAATCCGCGTGTTCGGACCGGGAGTGGAGGGCAAAGGTCAGAGTTCGTTCTTGCCGTGTGTTCTAGGCGTCAAGGTTGTTTATACATTTTTTATTTCAATTCGGTTTTCTATTTTTATTTTAAGTTTTAGTTTATTTTCAGACTTGATTTGTTAGTTTTATACATACTACTTTAATTTAAAAAATATATTATTTAGTTTTAGAGTTTGGGACAGAAAGTATGGTGCCCTTTGGCGATCTCCCTAGTGTATTTCTTCCCTGTTAGCTAGTGAGATGCTCAAGCTAGGCCTATTTGAAACATCGCTGTCTCCTGGCAGCATTTACCTGCCAGATTTAGAAGCTTGAAAACCACATAAAGGAAATATATAAGCATTAGCTTTTTGCCAAAAGTTTAGGAGAAAAAAACTCTAACTAAACACAATTCATGATGGTTGTTTTGGATTCAAAGATAATGGTTTTAGTTTTTCAAATGGGGTTGTTTATTATTTCAGTTTACTAAATTGTTTTTTTCATGAATAGTTTTAATTTGATATAATAACCTTTCTAGGCGTGTTCTGTGTTCATAGCCTGTGTTCTGTGTTCTAGGCGTGTTCCGCGAGGCGACCACAGACTTCACGGTAGATGCCAGAGCTCTGAACCAGACGGGAGGGAACCACATCAAGACGGTGATCCAGAACCCATCTGGCGCCGTTACCGATGCTGTCATCACCGACCGCTGTGACGGAACCTACAACGTAGAGTACACTCCCTACGAAGAGGGTGAGTTAGTGCCATCTGCTTGCCATTAGGTGTAGTGACCATGATATATACATACTGTCCACACTCTGTATCCAGACACCATGATGTGTGTGTTGTCCAGAATCAGTGATCATGTACACTACTAACAAGAATAGACTAGACTAACAAGAATAAACTTGGATAAGAGCGTCTGCTAAATGACTTAAATGTAAATGTAGACTGACAAGTTTCAGAAGAAAGGTCTTTGTTTCTGGCCATTTTGAGCCTGTAATCGAACTCACAAATGCTGATGCTCCAGATACTCAACTAGTCTAAAGAAGGCCAGTTTTATTGCTTCTTTAATCAGAACAGCAGTTTTCAGCTTTGCAATTATGTTAGCACAAGATGATAAAAAATTAATGATCAATTAGCCTTTTAAAATGATAAACTTGGATTAACTAACACAGCGTGTCATTGGAACACAGGAGTGATGGTTGCTGATAATTTTTATTTTTTTATTTATTTTTTATTTCACCTTTATTTAACCAGGTAGGCTAGTTGAGAACAAGTTCTCATTTGCAACTGCGACCTGGCCAAGATAAATGGTAATGTAATAATGTAGATATTCCATAAGAAATCTGCCGTTTCCAGCTATAATAGTCATTTATAACATTAACAATGTCTACACTGTATTTCTGATCAATTTGAATGGACAAAAAATTTGCTTTTCTTTCAAAAACAAGGACAATTCTAAGTGACCCCAAACTTTTGAACAGTAGTGTATATTTAATGTCCAGGTCCCCCCAATGTAGAGATTATCTATATTGTAACTCTATATGATAACTCTGTTTTGTCCAGGTCCCCACAGTGTAAAGGTGGCGTACGATGAGTCTCCAGTTCCCAAAAGTCCGTTCCGTGTGGCAGTGACGGAGGGTTGTGACCCGGGGCGTGTACGTGCACATGGACCTGGCTTGGACAGTGGCATCACCAACAAGGCCAACAAGTTCACTGTGGAAACCCGGTACGACAGGCACACACTAACCCACATTGAGGATAAAAAGCTGTGTGTGATGGTAGTGCACATAAAAATACCTTTTTTTAGTTTGAATTCCCATCTACCAAATAAAAAAAATACAAGTTAAGTGGGTTTCCAACGCATTTTGGTTGGTTTTGTCACTAAAGTGTTGGGTTATATAGCGAATGGGTTCACTGGTCTTGGCACATGCGCTCTAGCCAATAGCTCACAGATAGTGACATTATGATGGACAAGAGAGCAAGATAATTTTTATTTGTCAAACGATCAATCCCACAGCATGATGGTTATTATATCAACACCTCCATTTCTCACATTGCTCATTTTACCAACACAAAAATATTCCATCTTGTCTAGCATATTTTCTAGGGAACATTTTGGAAAGTTTACCGAAGAATTTGCAGTTTCCATCAGGCCTGTTGAGACTTTTTTTTTTTTTTTGTCCGACATGTACTTTACTCGTATGAAAACCTGGTTAGTATGCTGATCTCTCTGTGTCTCTCTGTCTGTAGTGGTGCGGGAACAGGAGGTCTGGGTCTGGCTGTAGAGGGCCCATCGGAGGCTAAGATGTCCTGCACCGACAACAAAGATGGCAGCTGCAGTGTAGAGTACATTCCCTACGAGGCTGGAACATATAACCTCAACATCACCTACGGAGGACAGCCCATCGCTGGTACGAATACACACACGCATGCTGGTACTTTGTATTGTGCATTTTTAAATGGTGAAGCTAGCTAGTGATCTTCCCAATCTCAAATCAAACTGTGTCACATGCGCCGAATACAACAAGAGTAGACTTTACCGTGAAACGCTTACTTACAAGCCCTTAACCAACAGTGCAGTTCAAGAAGAAAATATTTACCAAGTAGACTAAAATAAAAAGTAACACAAGAATAACGAGGCTATATACAGGGGGCACTGGTACCGAGTCAGTGTACAGGCTAGTAGAGGTAATCTGTACATGTAGGTGGGGGTAAAGTGACTGCATAGGTAACAAACAGCAAGTAGCAGCGGGAGACGAAAGGTAGTGAGGGTGGTCGTAAATTGTCCGGTGGCGATTTTTATGAATTGTTCAGCAGTCTTGTGGCTTGGGGGTAGAAGCTGTTGAGGAGCCTTTTGGTCCTAGACTTGGTGCTCTGGAACCGCTTGACATTCGTGAAATTCTCAGACAATTTCAAGAGCTTTCCTCTGACACTGCTTATTATATAGGTCCTGGATGGCAGGAAGCTTGGCCCCAGTGATGTACTGGGCTGCTCGCACTACCCTCTGTAGTGCCTTACGGTCAGATGCCGAGCAGTTGCCATACCAGGCGGTGATGCAACCGGTCAGTATACTCTCGATGGTGCAGCTGTGGAACCTTTTGAGGATCTGAGGACCCATGCCAAATCTTTTTAGTCTCCTGAGGGGGAAAAGGTTATGTTGTGCCCTCTTCATGACTGTCTTGGTATGTTTGGACCGTGATAGATTGTTGGTGATGTGGACACCAAGGAACTTGAAATCTCGACCCGCTCCACTTCAGCCCCGTCGATGTTAATGGGGGCCTGTTCGGCCCTCCTTTTCCTGTAGTTCACGATCGGCTCCTTAGTCTTGCTCACATTGAGAAAGAGGTTGTCTCATCATTGTTGGTGATCAGGCCTACCACTGTGTCGTCAGCAAACTTAATGATGGTGTTGGAGTCATGTTTGGCCATGGAGGGGACTAAGTACACCCCTGAGGGGCCCCAGTGTTGTTGCCTACTCTTACCACCTGGGGGTGTCTCGTCAGGAAGTCCAGGATCCAGTTTCAGAGGGAGGTGTTTAGTCCAAGGGTCCTTAGATTAGTGATGAGCTTTGAGGGCACTATGGTGTTGAATGCTGAGCTGTAGTCGATGAACAGCATTCTCACATAGGTGTTCCTTTTGTACAGGTGAGAAAGGGCAATGTGTTGTGATTGCGTCATCTGTGGATCTGTTGGGGCGAATTGGAGTGGGTCTAGGGTGTCCGGGAGGATGCTGTTGATGTGAACCATGAGGATGCTGTTGATGTGAACCATGACCAGCCTTTCAAAGCACTTCATGGCTACCGACGTGAGTGCCACGAGGCGGTAATCATTTAGACAGGTTACCTTCGCTTTCTTGGGCACAGGGACTATGGTGGTCTGCTTGAAACTTGTAGGTATTAGACTCGGACAGGGAGAGGTTGAAAATGTACACGTCCTGGTAATCCGTCTGGCGGCTTTGTTAATGTTGACCTGTTTTAAAGGTTTTGTTCACATCGGCTACCGAGAGCGTAATCACAGTCATCCAGAACAGCTGGTTCTCTCGTGCATGCTTCAGTGTTGCTTGCCTCGAAGCGAGCATGAAGGGCGTTTAGCTCATCTGGTAGGCTCGCGTCACTGGGCAGCTCGCGTCTGGGGTTCCCTTTGTAGTCCTTAATAGTTTTCCAGCCCTGCCACATCTGACCAGCGTCAGAGCCGGTGTAGTAGGATTCAATCTCAATCCTGTATTGACGTTTTGCTTGTTTGATGGTTCGTCTGAGGGCGTAGCAGGTTGTCTTATAAGCGTCTGGATTAGTCTCCCGCTCCTTGAAGCGGCAGCTTTAGCTCGATGCGGATGTTGCCTGTAATCCATGGCTTCTGGTTGGGATATGTGCGTACAGTCACTGTGGAGACGATGTCATCGATGCACTTATTGATGAAGCTGATGACTGAGGTGGTGTACTCCTCAATGCCATTAGATGAATCCCAGAACATATTCCTGTCTGTGCTAGCAAAACAGTCCTGTAGTGTAGCATCCGCGTCATCTGACCATATTGAGCGAGTCACTGGTACTTCCTGCTTTAGTTTTTGCTTGTAAGCAGGGATCAGGAGGATAGAATTATGGTCAGATTTGCCAAATGTGTTCTGGGATAATAAAGAACTAGTACAACATACACTAAACCCACATTTGACCTCTCTCTCGGTCTCCCCTCTTTCTTCCCCCTCTCTCCCCCATCTCTTGCTCTGTCTTTAGGCAGTCCATTCCAGGTTCCTGTCAGTGACACTGTGGACAGTTCTAAGGTGAAGTGCCAGGGGGTGGGGCTTGGAACCAACGTGCGTGCCAACATTCCACAGGCCTTCACCGTGGACGCCTCTAAAGCAGGAGTTGCACCTCTGCAAGTCAGAGTACAAGGACCCAAAGGTGTGTGCCAGCCCTCTCTTTGATTCTAGAACGTTTGGTTCCTGTGTCCAACTCTGGTTTGTCTGTGTGTAGGTGTAGTGGAGCCAGTAGAGTTGGTGGATAATGGAGACCAGACTCACACCGTGAACTACACCCCGACCAGAGAGGGACCTTACTCTATCAATGTGCTGTACGCTGACCAAGAGATCCCACGCAGGTAACACACACACCGCACCACACACCGCACCACGTACCGCACCACGTACCGCACCACACACCGCACCACACACCGCACCACACACCGCACCACACACCGCACCACACACCGCACCACACACCGCACCACACACCGCACCACACACCGCACCACACACCGCACCACACACCGCACCACACACCGCACCACACACCGCACCACGCACCGCACCACACACCGCACCACACACCGCACCACGTACCGCACCACACACCGCACCACACACCGCACCACACACCGCACCACACACCGCACCACACACCGCACCACGCACCGCACCACACACCGCACCACACACCGCACCACACACCGCACCACACACCGCACCACACACACTCACACACAAGCAGGTAATGCGCACACACTCCTGCAAAGTTCTTGTCACATGCACAGGATATAGGTGTAAACAGCACAGTGAAGTGGTTACTAGCATTGCAGCAATATCAACTACAGCGTGTCCAGATATAATTATTAGATGACTCTTACCCAGACACACTACATTACCCAGACACACTGGTCTAAATTGATGGGTCATGTGAAAAATGTAATCACCCCCAGCCACATCTATCTAAGTGGATGGGTCACTATTGTCTAGACCCGTTCATGTAATACAATAGATGGCTGTAATCACCTCCAGACACACCTAGCTAAGTGGATGGGTCACTATTGTCTAGATATGTTCATTAAATACAATAGATGACTGTAGTCACCCCCAGACACACCTGGCTAATTTGATGGGTCATGTAGTAATCCAGCCGACGTGGGGTCTTTTTGTTTAGACATGTAGCTAGCTAGCTAAACAATGAACCGGCATAATCCCAACTACTACCAATACAAGCGTCGTAGCTGTAGTGTGAGTCTGCAGGAAGCTAAAGCTAACCAACTAGGTTCAATGTTAGCTATCTAACAGTAGGCTATAACTAGCAATGCAAATGGGTTTCTGATTCAAATGATATTACTACACAGATCATACATTTGCTAACTAACAGTATGCTTTAACAAAGCATTTAAAAACACCTTTCTGACAAAATTAGAAACGTATGTTGAAAATGTAGCTAGACTGTTATCCGTATACATGGATCAACGCTTCACGGCAGACTGGAACCATTTTAACTCCATTTTGTTTGTAGCTGCATCTTATTTTAGCCCCCAAAAAACACATTTTGATAAATGTATCTTCAAACACCGCTCCTGTGAAGTAGTGACGTGTGACATGCGCCTAGTTTCCTGAAACGAGTCACATATAGACATGGGTTACACACACACACACACACACACACACTACACATTTCTGTGAAAAATGGGGGGGGTTTCAGCTTCACAAAGTTCTGCTACTCTCCAGTCCCTACAAGGTGAAAGTGTTGCCTACCCATGATGCCAGCAAGGTGCGTGCCAGCGGCCCTGGTCTCAACACCACCGGAGTGCCCGCCTCTCTGCCTGTCGAGTTCACCATCGACGCCAAGGATGCAGGAGAGGGACTGCTCGCCGTGCAGATCACTGTGAGTTTAGTTAACAAACCAATCTGCTATGTCAAGGGGTACATAGCCTGTCTGCAGATCACTGTGAGTCCTGTTAACAGACCAATCAGTCTACTCCCACTATGTCTGGGTGGTCCGTGGCCCGTCTGGGTGGTCCGTGGCCCGTCTGGGTGGTCCGTGGCCCGTCTGGGTGGTCCGTGGCCCGTCTGGGTGGTCCGTGGCCCGTCTGGACGGGGGTATTTAACAGTAGGAGTAAGCTCACCAGGCGTTGGATGCATGTGTCTAGGAGGTGGCTTTACCAGCGTCACGGGCCAGCTAGTCACTAGTGGGTCTGTCTCATTTCCATGGTGACATCACCAGTATGACTGTCTCCATTGGTTACCTCATCTGACGTTCTGTTTGCATGGTGACTGTGTCCAGGACCCCGAGGGGAAGCCTAAGAAGGCCAGTATCCGTGACAACCAGGACGGGACTTACCTGGTATCGTATGTACCTGACATGACTGGTCGTTACACCATCCTGATAAAGTATGGAGGAGACGAGATCCCTTATTCCCCCTACCGCATCAGGGCTCTACCTACTGGAGACGCCAGCAAGTGTACCGTCACAGGTAACACACACACACACACACAGTGTTTTTGTTACGGTATTGTGTGATGGTTTGAAATGTCCCTTCACCCCACACATCCTCCTCCACCCCTGCTTCACTCCTCATCACATCTGTTTTCATCCCTCCATTTGGAGCACCAGTTGTTGCCTCTCACCCTGACTCTCATTGTATTTGTCACTGTTTCGCTCCCCTGCTTCCACCCTTCTCCTTCTCAGTGTCAATCGGCGGCCACGGCCTGGGTAAGAACACTTCGATGATAGATCCACTAGTCTGGTCTGGTCTTGTTCCGTCTCTGATCCATTACTTTGGTCTGTCTGCATGCAGGATGGCAATACCCATTTTACAGTTCAACTAGCTCCCTTTCCTGACTCACCTCTATCTCTCGCTATCTCGCTCTCTTTCTGTCTGTCAATTTCAATTCAAGGGGCTTTATTGGCATGGGAAACATGTTAACATTGCCAAAGCAAGTGAAATAGATAATAAACAATATAAAATTAACAGTAAACATTACACTCACAAAAGTTCCAAAAGAATAAAGACATTTCAAATGTCATACGATGTCTATATACAGTGTTGTAATGATGTGCAAATAGTTAAAGTACAAAATGGAAAATTAATAAATGTATATACAAACTATTTATAATGCTGTTTGTTCTTCCCTGGTTGTCCTTGTGGCAACAGGTCAAATCTTGCTGCTGTGATGGCACACTGTGGAATTTCACCCAGTAGATATGGGAGTTTATCAAAATTGGATTTGTTTTGGAATTCTTTGTGGATCTTTGTAATCTGAGGGAAATATGTGTCTCTAATATGGTCATACATTGGGCAGGAGGTTAGGAAGTGCAGCTCAGTTTCCATCTCATGTTGTGGGCAGTGAGCACAGCCTGCCAGGTCTGACTGTGGCGGCCTTTCTCAATAGCAAGGCTATGCTCACTGAGTCTGTACATAGTCAAAGCTTTCCTTAAGTTAGGGTCAGTCACAGTATATTGCCACTGTGGGACAAATAGCATTCTATCTTTTTGTTTTCTCATGATTTGGTTGGGTCTACTTGTGTTGCTGCTCTGGGGTCTCTCTCTGTGTGTCTGTCTGTAGCTCGCTCTCTAACTAACGTAGTTTACCTGTAGTACTAGTTGGCATGGTGAATGACATTGTGGGTAATGGAGTTGATATGGAGGCTGGATGTTGTATGCTGCTGATAGTAATAACATGTGTCTGAAATGACATCCTATTCCCTATCTAGTGCACTCTATAAAGAATAGGGCTTTTGTGGAGAGGATGCATGGATGACTTGGAGGGAGGGTCAGACTTCCTGTGTGACCGTTTCTCTTCATCCCTTCATCTGTCTCTCAGGAGCCGGTGTGGGTCCAACCATCCAGATCGGAGAGCAGACTGTCATTACCGTGGATGCAAAGGCTGCTGGGAAAGGAAAGGTAATGATGGAGAGGTGTTTGATTAGACTTTATCTGCACGTGGGCAGTAGGAGGGAGGCGTGGGCAGTAGGAGGGAGGCATCTTAGTGTGGCTGTAACTCTCTACCCCCTCTCTCTCTGCTCCTCTCTCTCTACCCCCCCCTCTCCTCTCTCTACCCCCCCTCTCCTCTCTAGGTGACGTGCAGTGTGTGTACCCCAGAAGGGGTGGAGTTAGATGTAGACGTGGTGGAGAACGAGGATGGAACCTTTGATATCTTCTACACCGCCCCCCAGCCTGGAGATTACTGTATCTGCGTTCGCTTTGGAGGGGAACTCATCCCCAACAGCCCCTTCCTGGTCACGGTATGTACAGTCACCTACAGATATGCACACGTGGTTGAGAGCGTTTTTGCAGGTGTGAGTCTTGATTGGTTAATGAGATCTTGGCCCCTCCCTCCTTCTACAGCAGATCCTCATTGGACAGTCCGGAGACACAGAGTTCCGTCAGTCTAGAGTCTATCTGAACGTTGTGGAACAGTTTGACAAAATAATTTATTTTTTATTCCACCCCCCCAGGCATTGGAAGGAGCCCCCTCAGATCAGCTCCAACAGCAACAACTACCACAGTACTACAGTCAACAGCCCTGGGTACTGGTCTCTCCACTCCACTCTCTCCACACAGGGGGGAAAAGCAGCCATTTTGTGAATCATCAATGTGGCTCCACATTTGACAAAATGGCCGCCGTGTCTCTTTACGTCTTCTTGTCTGGCTGCTGCTTCTGTCATGATGTCTTTCTCTCACAGTGTCGGTGGTTTCATCTTCATCAACATAATCATCATCGTCGTCATCGTAATCATGTCATACTTCATGTTTTGGTGTTTGGTCCCTATCGTCTTTTCATTTCAGCTACATTCTATTCTGCTGTGTTTGGTCTCATCGCCCCCCCCCCCCCCCAATAACTCAACCCTCCTCAACATCCTGAACCACTCTCCACCACCTCCGTACCCAATACAGTCCCTCACTCAATAGTGTCCCTTTGTCCCTCACTCAATAGTGTCCCTTTGTCCCTCACTCAATAGTGTCCCTTTGTCCCTCACTCAATAGTGTCTCTCACTCAATAGTGTCCCTCACCCAACACCGTACCTCAGTCCTCATCCTTCTTACCCCATACGTCCTTCTTACCCCGTACCTCAGTCCTCATCCTTCTTACCCCATACGTCCTTCTTACCCCGTACCTCAGTTCTCATCCTTCCTACACCCATACCTTAGTCCCTCCCGCTCCTAACCTCAGATTCTTTGACCTGTCTCCTAGGCAACAGACCGGCCAATGGGAATGAATGGTTTGGATGTGGCGGGCCTCCGGCCGTTTGACCTGGTTATCCCCTTCACCATCCAAAAAGGAGAGATCACAGGTACACACGCCGTACTGTTGCCGCCAGGCAGGACATCATCATCCTTAACCGTTAGATGAAATTCCACTAATGGACGTATCACCTCACATACTGAAAGCCTGAGGTACCTTGCCTGTTCAACTACTGTTTCCTCCCCTAGGAGACGTGCGCATGCCGTCAGGTAAAACAGCCAAGCCGGACATCACAGACAATAAGGATGGGACAGTAACGGTTAAATACGCTCCGACTGAGGCCGGCCTGCACGAGATGGACATCAAATACGACGGGATACACATCCCTGGTACGGACGACCTCTAACTCTCAACAAGCTCACTCTGATAAACAGTCACATCTTCATTTAGAAAGATAAACCTAAATATGTTTCCACTTTCTAGTCTATATTTCTGGACAAGATGAAGATATTTCAGAATATTTAGGTCTGTTGACTGGCCAAGAACCTCTCCTGGGAGTATTCATAGTGTTGGTGGCTTCTGGATGTACTGACTCTCCTGTGTAGAGCTGATCTCTCGCTCTCATCCCTGCATCTCTCCTCTCTCTCCTTCTCTCTCCTCTCTGCTTCTCTATCCTCATGTCCCTGCATCTCTCCTCTCTATCCTCTCTTGTCCCTACATCTCTCCTCTCTCTCATCCCTGCATCTCTCCTCTCTCTCCTTCTCTGCTTCTCTATCCTCTCTCTTGTCCCTGCATCTCTCCTCTCTTTCTCTCCTTCTCTCTCCCCTCTCTATCCTCTCTTGTCCCTACATCTCTCCTCCTTCTCTATCCTCTCTTGTCCCTACATCTCTCCTCCTCTCTCTCTCTCTCCTTCTCTATCCTCTCTCTCATCCCTACATCTCTCCTCTCTTTCTCTCCTTCTCTCTCCTCTCTCCGTAACAGGTAGTCCCCTCCAGTTCTATGTGGACTATGTGAACAGCGGGAACGTCAGTGCGTACGGACCGGGGCTGATCCACGGGACCGTCAACAAACCTGCTATGTTCACCGTCAACACCAAGGACGCAGGAGAGGGTAGGGCAATTAGTAGTTCAATTATAGATCCATCACTATCCATCATGCATTATAGATCCATCACTATCCATCATGCATTATAGATCCATCACTATCCATCATGCATTATAGATCCATCACTATCCATCATGCATTATCGATCCATCACTATCCATAATGCATTATCGATCCATCACTATCCATAATGCATTATAGATCCATCACTATCCATAATGCATTATAGATCCATCACTATCCATAATGCATTATAGATCCATCACTATCCATAATGCATTATAGATCCATCACCATCCATCATGCATTATCGATCCATCACCATCCATCATGCATTATCGATCCATCACCATCCATCATGCATTATCGATCCATCATGCATTATCGATCCATCACCATCCATCATGCATTATCGATCCATCACCATCCATCATGCATTATCGATCCATCACCATCCATCATGCATTATCGATCCATCACCATCCATCATGCATTATCGATCCATCACCATCCATCATGCATTATCGATCCATCACCATCCATCATGCATTATCGATCCATCACCATCCATCATGCATTATCGATCCATCACCATCCATCATGCATTATCGATCCATCACCATCCATCATGCATTATCGATCCATCACCATCCATCATGCATTATCGATCCATCACCATCCATCATGCATTATCGATCCATCACCATCCATCATGCATTATCGATCCATCACCATCCATCATGCATTATCGATCCATCACCATCCATCATGCATTATCGATCCATCACCATCCATCATGCATTATCGATCCATCACCATCCATCATGCATTATCGATCCATCACCATCCATCATGCATTATCGATCCATCACCATCCATCATGCATTATCGATCCATCACCATCCATCATGCATTATCGATCCATCACCATCCATCATGCATTATCGATCCATCACCATCCATCATGCATTATCGATCCATCACCATCCATCATGCATTATCGATCCATCACCATCCATCATGCATTATCGATCCATCATAATGATCTATACTGAACAACAATATAAACACAACATGTAAATTGTTGGTCCCGTGTTTCATGAGCTGAAATAAAAGAGCCCAGAAATGTTCCATACGCACAAAAACCTAGTTTCTCTCATCCCTGTTAGTGAGCATTCCTCCTTTGCCAAGATAATCCATCCACCTGACAGGTGTGGCATATCAAGAAGCTGATTAAACGGCACGATCATTACACAGGTGCACCTTGTGCTGGGGACAGTAAAATGCCACTCTAAAATGTGCAGTATTGTCACAAAACACAATGCCACAGATGTTTTGAGGGAGCGTGCAATTGGCATGCTGGACTGCAGGAATGTCAACCATAGCTGTTGCCAGAGAATTTCATGTTCATATCTCTACCATAAGCCGCCTCCAACATCATTTTAGAGAATTTGTCAGTACGTCCAAACGGCCTCACAACCGCATTCCATATGTACGGCGAGTGGTTTGCTAATGTCAACGTTGTGAACAGTGTTCCCCATGGTGGGGCTATGGTATGGGCAGGCATAAGCTACGGACAAGGATGGAGATCCTTGACGGCGATCCTGAGGCCCATTGTCCAGCCATTCATCCGCCGCCATCACGTTTCGGCATAATAATGCACGGCCCCATGTCGCAAGGATCTGTACACAATTCCTGGAAGCTGAAAATGTCCCAGTTCTTCCATGGACTGCATACTCACCAGACATGTCACCCATTGAGCATGTTTGGGATGCTCTGGATCCATGTGCACGACGGCGTGTTCCAGTTCCCGCCGATATCCAGCAACTTCACACGGCCATTGAAGAGGATTCGGACAACATTCCACAATCAACAGCCTGATCAACTCTATGTGAAGGAGATGTGTCACGCTGCATGAGTCAAATGGTGGTCACACCAGATACTGACTGGGTTTCTGATCCACGTCCCTACTTTTTTTTATTTAAAGGTATCTGTGACCAACAGATGCAGATCTGTATTCCCAGTTGTGTGAAAGTCATAGATTAGGGCCTAATTTGTTTCAATTGACTGATTTCCTCATTAACTGTAACTCAAATCTTTTAAATTGTTGCATGTTTATATTTTTGTTCCGTATATGAAAAATGTAATGTGCAGTGTTGGTTTACACACACACACACACACACACACCGAGTTGATGTGTGTAATGTATGTACACTGAGTGAACAAAATATTAGGAACAGGTTAAATAGTATTGAGACATGGGTTGTGTATGTGTGCCATTGAGGGTGAATAGAGCAGACAAAATATTTAAGTACCTTTTCAACTGGGGTATGGTAGTAGGTGCCAGGCGCACCGGTTTGAGTGTGTCAAGAACTGCAATGCTGTTGGGTTTTTCAAGCTCAGTTTCCTGTGTGTATCAAGAATGGTCCACCAGCCAACTTGATACAACTGTGGGAAGTATTGGAGTCAAAATGGGCCAGAACACCTGTGGAACACGTTCTCAACACCTGGTAGAGTCCCTGATGAATTGAGGCTGTTCTGAGGGCAAACTGGGTCCAAATTAGGAAGGTGTATTTTCTAACTTCTCTCACTCCTGTGTAGGTGGTCTGTCGCTGGCCATCGAGGGTCCTTCTAAAGCCGACATCAGCTGTGTGGATAACCAGGATGGAACGTGTTCTGTATCCTACCTGCCTGTTCTACCTGGAGACTACAGCATCCTGGTCAAATACAATGACAAACACATCCCAGGCAGCCCCTTCTCAGCCCGCATCACCGGTAACACTATTTTACATGTTCATGTGAAAAAGGGTGACTTTAGTGAAAAACAATGGACCTCTGTCTCCTAGGTGATGACTCTATGAGGATGTCCCATCTGAAGGTGGCTCTGCTACTGACATCCCATAATAATATTCTCTCTGTCTCCTAGGTGATGACTCTATGAGGATGTCCCATCTGAAGGTGGCTCTGCTACTGACATCCCATAATAATATTCTCTCTGTCTCCTAGGTGATGACTCTATGAGGATGTCCCATCTGAAGGTGGGCTCTGCTGCTGACATCCCATAATAATATTCTCTCTGTCTCCTAGGTGATGACTCTATGAGGATGTCCCATCTGAAGGTGGCTCTGCTACTGACATCCCATAATAATATTCTCTCTGTCTCCTAGGTGATGACTCTATGAGGATGTCCCATCTGAAGGTGGCTCTGCTACTGACATCCCATAATAATATTCTCTCTGTCTCCTAGGTGATGACTCTATGAGGATGTCCCATCTGAAGGTGGCTCTGCTACTGACATCCCATAATAATATTCTCTCTGTCTCCTAGGTGATGACTCTATGAGGATGTCCCATCTGAAGGTGGCTCTGCTACTGACATCCCATAATAATATTCTCTGTCTCCTAGGTGATGACTCTATGAGGATGTCCCATCTGAAGGTGGCTCTGCTACTGACATCCCATAATAATATTCTCTCTGTCTCCTAGGTGATGACTCTATGAGGATGTCCCATCTGAAGGTGGCTCTGCTACTGACATCCCATAATAATATTCTCTCTGTCTCCTAGGTGATGACTCTATGAGGATGTCCCATCTGAAGGTGGGCTCTGCTGCTGACATCCCATAATAATATTCTCTCTGTCTCCTAGGTGATGACTCTATGAGGATGTCCCATCTGAAGGTGGGCTCTGCTACTGACATCCCATAATAATATTCTCTCTGTCTCCTAGGTGATGACTCTATGAGGATGTCCCATCTGAAGGTGGCTCTGCTACTGACATCCCATAATAATATTCTCTCTGTCTCCTAGGTGATGACTCTATGAGGATGTCCCATCTGAAGGTGGGCTCTGCTACTGACATCCCATAATAATATTCTCTCTGTCTCCTAGGTGATGACTCTATGAGGATGTCCCATCTGAAGGTGGCTCTGCTACTGACATCCCATAATAATATTCTCTGTCTCCTAGGTGATGACTCTATGAGGATGTCCCATCTGAAGGTGGCTCTGCTACTGACATCCCATAATAATATTCTCTCTGTCTCCTAGGTGATGACTCTATGAGGATGTCCCATCTGAAGGTGGCTCTGCTACTGACATCCCATAATAATATTCTCTCTGTCTCCTAGGTGATGACTCTATGAGGATGTCCCATCTGAAGGTGGGCTCTGCTGCTGACATCCCATAATAATATTCTCTCTGTCTCCTAGGTGATGACTCTATGAGGATGTCCCATCTGAAGGTGGGCTCTGCTACTGACATCCCATAATAATATTCTCTGTCTCCTAGGTGATGACTCTATGAGGATGTCCCATCTGAAGGTGGCTCTGCTACTGACATCCCATAATAATATTCTCTCTGTCTCCTAGGTGATGACTCTATGAGGATGTCCCATCTGAAGGTGGGCTCTGCTACTGACATCCCATAATAATATTCTCTCTGTCTCCTAGGTGATGACTCTATGAGGATGTCCCATCTGAAGGTGGCTCTGCTACTGACATCCCATAATAATATTCTCTCTGTCTCCTAGGTGATGACTCTATGAGGATGTCCCATCTGAAGGTGGGCTCTGCTGCTGACATCCCATTGGACATTGGAGAGCTGGACCTGAGTCAGCTGACAGCCTCTCTGACCACTCCCTCCGGCCGAGAGGAACCCTGCCACCTCAAGATGCTCCGCAACGGACACGTCGGTCAGTGTTGAGCAGAAACAGACTATCGACTATCATTTTTCATTTGACAAATTTCAAAATGCCTGGAGTTGCCTCAGCCATGAGAGTAGAACTATACCCGACGTTACAAATCATTGTAGTCTACAGACAGATTGTGATTCTCAGAAGCTCCTCTAACCTGTCATTGTCCGTCAGGCATCTCGTTTGTTCCCAAGGAGATCGGGGAGCACCTGGTGAACATCAAGAAGAACGGACGCCATATTCCCAGCAGCCCCATCGCTGTGATGATCAGCCAATCAGAGATTGGCGACGCCAGCCGGGTGCGAGTGACTGGCCAGGGTCTCAGTGAGGCCAAAACCTTTGAACCTGCTGAGTTCATCATCGACACACGCGAAGCAGGTCAGTGAGGGTCTGTGTAGGAGCAGGTCAGTGAGGGTCTGTGTAGGAGCAGGTGATTTTGGTATTTTATTCTTCTGTTTTTATTGCCTTTTGTTTTTATAATTTAACTTTAAAGGTGAACTTAGCTTTTTTACAACCAAATCTCCTTGATGTAAATGGCATGACATAGAGGGGTCCAGACACTTTTTAAAAATGTGTTATTTTTTGGCGATTTCACTTTGAGAAACTTACCCCAACCAGTGATTCACTTCCTTATCCTTGTTGTGCAATATGGGAGCTCTGAAAACATGAACAAAGGCTACAAAAATACTTGTTCTTTTAGAAACACAAGCTCTGTCTGGAGACGCCGGTCTTTGGGCTCTCTGCCTGGAGACGCCGGTCTTTGGGCTCTCTGCCTGGAGACGCCGGTCTTTGGGCTCTCTGCCTGGAGACGCCGGTCTTTGGGCTCTCTGCCTGGAGACGCCGGTCTTTGGGCTCTCTGCCTGGAGACGCCGGTCTTTGGGCTCTCTGTCTGGAGACGCCGGTCTTTGGGCTCTCTGTCTGGAGACGGCGGGTCTTTGGGCTCTCTGTCTGGAGACGCCGGGGCTTTGGGCTCTGTCTGGAGACGCCGGGCTTTGGGCTCTCTGTCTGGAGACGCCGGGCTTTGGGCTCTCTGTCTGGAGACGCCGGTCTCTCGGCTCTCTGTCTGGTGACGCCGGGCTTTGGGCTCTCTGTCTGGAGACGCCGGGCTTTGGGCTCTCTGTCTGGAGACGCCGGGCTTTGGGCTCTCTGCCTGGAGACGCCGGGCTTTGGGCTCTCTGCCTGGAGACGCCGGGCTTTGGGCTCTCTGCCTGGAGACGCCGGGCTTTGGGCTCTCTGCCTGGAGACGCCGGGCTTTGGGCTCTCTGCCTGGTGAAATCGCAAACGGTGTCTGAATCATTCTATAAAATGCCTTTTACATCAAAAATAAAGATGTGGATGTAAAAAGTGTAAAAAGTATGTTGTGATTTTTGGAAAGCATTTTAAATGAAGTTTGTGATTTGCTGCAGGCTATGGGGGTCTGAGTCTGTCCATCGAGGGCCCCAGTAAGGTGGACATTAACACTGAGGACCAGGAGGACGGGACCTGTAAGGTCAGCTACTGCCCTACTGAACCAGGAAACTACATCATCAACATCAAGTTCGCCGACCAACACGTACCAGGTACTTCACTTGTTTCTTGACATCCTCGATTTAAAATATATATTTTTAAATGATAATATAATAAATATTGTTTGAATAATGTGTGTGTGTGTAGGGAGTGCGTTCACGGTGAAGGTGACGGGAGAAGGGAGGATGAAGGAGAGTATCACCAGGAAGAAGAGAGCAGCGTCTGTTGCTAACGTGGGCAGCCAGTGTGACCTCAGCCTCAAGATACCAGGTACCCTCTCTACCATCCAGGAGATGCCTATCAGATCAGTAGACATGGTGACCAGTCTGTCAGGTCCAGGAGACTGTTAACCCTGTGTGTGTGTGTTAACAGAGATCAGCATAGCAGACATGGTGGCCCAGGTGACCAGTCCGTCTGGTCAGGTCCAGGAAGCTGACATCATGGAGGGAGAGAACAACACCTACTGCATCCGCTTTGTTCCCACGGAGACCGGCGTGCACACAGTGTGTGTGAAGTACGCGGGCGTCCACGTGCCCGGCAGCCCCTTCCAGTTCACTGTGGGGCCCCTGGGAGAAGGAGGGGCTCACAAGGTCCGCGCTGGGGGGCCCGGGCTGGAGAGGGCAGAGGCTGGAGTACCAGGTACGTGTGTGTGTTGAGGTTACTATACTGTGAGGATCACACATTGACATTGTGTGTGTGCGCTGATCCGTGTGTGTGCGCTGATCCGTGTGTGTGCGCTGATCCGTGTGTGTGTGCTGATCCGTGTGTGTGTGCTGATCCGTGTGTGTGTGCTGATCCGTGTGTGTGTGCTGATCCGTGTGTGTGTGCTGATCCGTGTGTGTGTGCTGATCCGTGTGTGTGCTGATCCGTGTGTGTGCTGATCCGTGTGTGTGTGCTGATCCGTGTGTGTGTGCTGATCCGTGTGTGTGTGCTGATCCGTGTGTGTGTGTGTAGCTGAGTTCAGTATCTGGACGCGGGAGGCGGGTGCAGGGGGTCTCAGCATCGCGGTGGAGGGGCCCAGTAAAGCAGAGATCACCTTCGAGGACCGCAAGGATGGATCCAGTGGAGTAACCTACATGGTCCAGGAGTCAGGTGTGTTGAGAATGGTAACGACTATCTAACCACCTGGTGATAATCGTCCTCATTTATAGGCATTATCATCAACATTAGCGTTCTGATTAAGAAGAGGTGTGTGTGTAACGAAGTTCACTTCCCAGCTTGACATGTCTCCACTCGCGCTATTGAATTGGTACGTTTTCTATAGCGTAATTTGCTAAGATGTTGTCGAGCAGACGGTCACCTGTGTTTGAGGCCGAGGATCCGCCATCGAGTACCGGTAAGGGCTTGTGGAAGGAAGCTACACAGTTAGTCAGCACAGTGATGCCTGTTACACGTGTGTTGCAGGAGACTATGAGGTGTCTATCCGTTTCAACGAGGAGCACATCCCTGACAGTCCCTTCGTGGTTCCCGTGGCGTCGCCCTCTGATGACGCCAGACGACTCACTGTTGCCAGTCTTCAGGTGAGGCTCGGAGACACACACCCACACCCAGGACTACACTACCCACAACGCAGCAGCAACAGCCTGTGGGGGGATATTGTGTAGCTAGTGTTTTACGGGATGGTGTGTGTGTGTAGGCACAGCAATTTCTGAACATCTTCCTAGGTTTTTGTTTTGAAGAACAATAGGTCAGTCATTAGTCAGAGGGTCAGAGGTCAGGTCGTGCTGCTGCTGCTGCTGTTGTTGGGAAGTGCAAGGGTTTGTGGGAAACTAAAGGACCGTGTGTTTCTCGTGCCTCGTTCTAAAGGCTCACAACAGTCCCCTTCCTCCTACTTCCTTCCCATCATCCACCAGGCACTAAAGGGTTAAAGAGGTTACAATGGGCCAGTTTCTGTCATCCACACACACACACTCTTTTCTGTCCTGTTCTTCACCTCTCTGACTCTCCTCTTTACCCCTGTTAGCTGCCTCCAGGTACGTTTGAGTGTTATTATATTGAGCATGTGTTGCAGTTTATAGTGTTGACTGATTGACCTGTGATAGTGTTGACTGATTGACGTGCGTCGTTGTGGTGTTGAGTTGTGAGTTATATATCTGAGCAGGAGTCCGGGTTGAAGGTCAATCACCCAGCATCCTTTGCTGTGAGCCTGAACGGAGCGAAGGGACAGATCGACGCTAAAGTTCACTCACCCTCCGGAGCCCTGGAGGGCTGCTGTGTTACTGAGCTAGACCAGGGTAACTACTACCACACAATACTACAATATACTACACAATACTATACTACACTGTGTTACTGAGCTAGACCAGGGTAACTACTACCACACAATACTACAATATACTATACTACACTGTGTTACTGAGCTAGACCAGGGTAACTACTACCACACAATACTACAATATACTACACAATACTATACTACACTGTGTTACTGAGCTAGACCAGGGTAACTACTACCACACAATACTACAATATACTACACAATACTATACTACACTGTGTTACTGAGCTAGACCAGGGTAACTACTACCACACAATACTACAATATACTACACAATACAATACTACACTGTGTTACTGAGCTAGACCAAGGTAACTACTACCACAATATACTACACAATACTATAATACCCTGTGTTACTGAGCTAGACCAAGGTAACCAATACTACTACTACTACTACTACTACTCAATACTACAATATACCACACAATATACTACGCAATACTTCAATATACCACACTATACCTTACTATAATACACTGCGTTACTGAGCTAGACCAAGGTAACCAATACTACTACTACTCAATACTACAATATACCACACAATATACTACACAATACTTCAATATACCACACTATACCTTACTATAATACACTGTGTTACTGAGCTAGACCAAGGTAACTACTACTACTCAATACTAACACACTACTACTACTACTACTACACAATAATACTGCACGGTACTCCTACACTGATATTACTATTCAATAGGGAAAGGGGGATACCTAGTCAGACAACAGATGTGTCTTCCTCATTTAACCCCTCTGAATCAGAGCGGTGCGGGGGACTGCCTTAATCAACATCCGTGTCTTAACCCACTGTTCCCCGGGCGCTGAACTGCCTTGCTCAGGGGCAGGACGACAGATTTTTACTACACAATACTAATACGCTACACACTAATACTACATTAAACAATACTACACAATTTACACGACTATTACACGATACTAGTATACACTGCGCCACAATAATACTACTACTACACAATAATACTACTACTACACAATAATACTACTACTACTACTGCACAATATTACTACATTACTCTACTACTACACCAATACACAGTACTACTACGTTACACTACTAAACAGTAAAATCTCTCTCTCTCTAGATAAGTATGCTGTCCGATTCATTCCCAGAGAGAACGGTCTGTATCTGATCGATGTGAAGTTCAACGGCAGTCACATCCCCGGCAGTCCCTTCAAGATCAGGGTCGGGGAGACAGGACAGGCTGGAGACCCAGGCATGGTGACCGCATACGGAGCTGGATTAGAGGGAGGAACCACTGGTACGATTGACGAGGAGGAGGAGGGTGTTATAACCCTGGGTTTCAAATCATTTATCTGTGCCTGTTTGAGCTTAGCTGGCTCAATAAGCCAATATAATAAGTTTCAAAATGACATGCCCTGCCTGTCTGACACTCCAGGCATACTAAAGCAAAGCTCAAATGATTTGACACCTGGGTCTGATGTGTTCTCATCTGTAGTTATGTATAACTCCCTCTGCAGGTACAGCCTGTGAGTTCGTGGTTAACACCAGTAAGGCGGGCCCCGGGGCACTGGCGGTGACCATCGACGGCCCCTCCAAGGTGAAGATGGACTGTGTTGAGTGTCCGGAGGGTTACAAGGTGACCTACGCCCCCATGGCTCCAGGAAACTACTTGATCTCCATCAGATACGGAGGACCTTACCACATCGTAGGATCCCCCTTCAAGGCTAAGATCACTGGTGAGGGACCTGGACACACACGCCAGGCTGTACACGTGTATGAACAATGGAGATGTCAGGGAAAAGAACATCAAGCCTCACTCTAACCTCTGTCTCTCTCCTCCAGGCTCCAAGCTGGTCAGTAGCCATAGTAACCACGAGACGTCCAGTGTCATGGTCGACCCCGTGACTCGCCAGGTTAGCTCTTCCCACCAGGGAGCTCCCAGCCAATCGGACGCCAGCTGTGTGACAGCCAAGGGTCTCGGCCTATCAAAGGGCTTTATCGGCCAGAAGAACAACTTCAGCGTCGACTGCAGCAAAGCAGGTGTGTGTTTGGTCTCGGGTGGGGGGGGGTTTGCGTTTAGGCTCGGGGGGTGTGCGTTTAGTCTGTGGTATCTGACTCTCTCTCTCAGGTTATAGTGTGTGTATTAACACTGTCCTCCCTCCAGGTCGTAACATGCTGTTGGTGGGTGTGGACGGGCCCAGGGTTCCCTGTGAGGAGGTTCTGGTGAAGCATCTTGGGAACCGTGTCTATAACATCAGCTACCAGCTCAAGGAGAAGGGAGAGTACATCCTGGTAGTGAAGTGGGGAGAACAACACATCCCTGGCAGCCCCTACCACATCACTGTCTAGACCAATCAGATTCAACTCCATTACTGTCTAGAGGCCAATGACAAATCAGAACCCTCCAAACTAGCCCTTTGTCTTCATAGCAATCAGATTACAACTTTCTAAACTAATTCACCATAACCCAAACAATAATGCATAAACACTGAATATTCCTCTCCTCCTCATCACTATCATCCCTTCTCCCTCCCCTCCCCATCATAATCACCTCCCCTCACCTATCATAATCATCCCGTCTCCCACCTCCCCTCCCCTCACCTATCATAATCATTAGTAGTCATAGAGAGGGGAAACATGCACCTTTTTATTACTGTAAAATAGCTTAGCAACATGTACCTTCCTTTCCCCACGCAGTGTTTAGCTGTGGGCTAGTGTTAGCCTAGCCTAGCGGTATAGGGGTTAGCCTAGCGGAGCATAGTATATTGGTATGAGAATAGCCTAATGCTAGTCCAGTGTGTTCATAATGCTAATTCTAAAATGTTTAAGGGAAAGAATGATACCTAGTCAGTTAAGCTGCTGCTATTGTGGCCTGGTGTTAGCTCGTCTCAACCATAACAATAATGAAAGTGCCTAAAAGGTTAATAACTGTTAGTATAGGGGTTATGACTAGTACGTTAGTAATGATAGAGTAGCCGGCCCCAATAACTTCACACACACTGCTACTGCACTTGTTTTAAAGGTGCAACTAACACCACTGCAGCGACTGACCCAGTTAGAACTGCATCTTACAGCATATTGACTAGCATCAAAGTATTAATAACTAGTGTCACTAGTAGTATGAATAACTGTAGTGTGGAAGTGATGTCTAGTATTGAATAGAAACTGTCACGGTAGTAACTAATATTACTAGCGGTGAATACGATTAGAGGAAAGTGTTGGATGGAGAGATGACTACTTGGAGTGATGAGCAAAATAAAGAACAAATGTTGCTTTGTGTTCCTGCTAAATGTTCTAACCCCTCCCCCCGCTATTTAGCTTTGTTACACAGTATTCCAGAACAAAATAACCTTGTCTGTTAAAGGGCTTTAAAGTGTTGTAAGACAGTATTTTGACCCACAATAAAGATTGTCTTGAAGGATCTCTGTCAAGCTCAATGTGGTTCTTCTTATCCTTCGATCGTGCGCACTCACCGACTCCGGAGATCCATTTGTGTTATTTCATAGTTTTTAATGTCTTCACTATTATTCTATAATGTAGAAAATAGTAAAAAATTAAGAAAAACCCTTGAATGAGTAGGTGTTCTAAAACTTTTGACCGGTACTGTAGATCACACACTACAGAGTTCCTCACGGAGTTCCCTGAATTCCTATCGGACCTTGTAGTCAAAGTTTTGGTGACTTCAATATTTACATGGAAAAGTCCACAGACCCACTCCAAAAGGCTTTAGGAGCCATCGTCAACTCAGTGGGTTTTGTCCAACATGTCTCCCTACCTACTCATTGTCACACTCTGGACCTAGTTTTGTCCCGTGGAATAAATATTGTGGATCTTATTGTTTTTCTCATAATCCTGGACTATCGGACCACCATTTTATGTTTGCAATCGCAACAAATAATCTGCTCAGACCCCAACCAAGGATCATCAAAAGCTGTGCCATAAATTCTCAGACAATCCAAAGATTCATAGATCTTTTGGTTGTCCAGACTCCCTTCAGCTACCCAAGGATGTTTGAGTACAAAACCCATCTAACCACCTGAGGATCTAAATGTTACCTTGCGCAATACCCTAGATGCAGTAGCACCCCTAAAAACGAAAAACATTTGTCACCAAGAAATTTGGTCCCTGGTATACAGAAAATACCAGAGTCCTGAAGCAAGCTTCCAGAAAATTGGAAGGGAAATGGCGTTCCACCATACTGGAAGTCTTCCGACTGGCTTGGAAAGACGATACAGTGCAATATCGAAGAGCCCTCACTGCTGCTCGATCATCCTATTTTTCCAACTTAATTGAGGAGAATAAGAACAATCCAAAATTTATTTTTTATACTGTCGCAAAGCTAACTAAAAAGCACCATTCCCCAAGAGAGGATGGCTTAATAATAAAACTACTCTTGAAACAGCCAAAACTTGACCCAGAATGTATTTTTATTTATTTTTACGATTGGCCTATTGAATCTTTCATTCCTCTCCAATTTTTTGGGGGGCCTTCCTGAAGACGATGTATACAAAATGCTTCAGTCTGGTTTTTGACTCATCATAGCACTGCACACATGAAGGTGGTAAATGACCTTTTAATGGCGTCAGACCGAGGCTCTGCATCCTAGACCTTAGTGCTGCTTTTGACACCATTGATTGTGACAATCTTTTGGAGAGATTGGAAACTCAAATTGGTCTACATGGACAAGTTTTGGCCTGGTTTAGATCTTATCTGTCGGAAAGATATCAGTTCATCTCTGTGGATGGTTTGTCCTCTGACAAATCAATGGTAAGTTTCGGTGTTCCTCAAGGTTCAGTTTTAGGACCACTATTGTTTTCACTATATATTCTACCTCTTGGTGATGTCATTTGGAAACACAATGTCAACTTTCACTGCTATGCAGAGGACACACAGCTGTACATTTTGATGAAACATGGTGAAGCCCCAAAATTGCCCTTCCTGGAAGCCTGTGTTTCAGACATAAGGCATAAAATATTTTACTTTTAAAATTTGACAAAACAAACACCTGTTGGAGCTGATAATTAATCTGGATTGTTTTAGTCGTCTCAAATAAAACTGAAGGACCTTTGCGTTACTCTGTACCCTGATCTCTCGTTTGACGAACATATCAATAATATTTCAAGGACAGCTTTTTAAAATGTTCGTAAAATTGAAAAAATCGCAAACTTAAAAAAATACATGCTTTTGTCACTTCTAGATTAGACTACTGCAATGCTCTACTTTCCGGCTACCCGGATAAAGCACTAAAACTTCAGTTAGTGCTAAACACGGCTGCTAGAATCTTGACTAGAATCAAACAATGTGATCATATTACTCCAGTGCTAGCCTCTGTACACTGGCTTCCTGTCAAGGCAAGGGCTGATTTCAAGGTTTTACTGCTAACCAACAAAGCATTACATGGGCTTGCTCCTACCTATCTTTCCAATTTGGTCCTGCTGTACATACCTACACGTACGCTACGGTCACAAGACGCAGGCCTCCTTACTGTCCCTAGAATTTCTAAGCAAACAGCTGGAGGCAGGGCTTTTTCCTATAAAGCTAAATGTTTAAGAAATTGTCTGCCTATCCATGTGAGAGACGCAGACTCTGTCTCGACTATTAAGTCTTTATTGAAGACTAATCTCTTCAGTAGGTCCTATGATTGAGTGTAGTCTGGCCCAGGGGTGCAAAGGTGAACAGCAAGGCACTGGAGCGATGAACTGCCCTTGCTGTCTCTGCCTGGCCGGTTCCCCTCTCTCCACTGGGATTCTCTGCCTCTAACCCTATTACAGGTGCTGAGTCACTGGCTTACTGGTGCTCTATCATGCCGTCCCTAGGAGGGGTGCGTCACTTGAGTGGGTTGAGTCACTGACGTGATCTTCCTGTCTGGTTTTGAGCCCCCTAGGGTTCATGTGGTGGAAGAGATCTTTGTGGACTATACTCAGCCTTGTCTCAGGGTAGGAAGTTGGTGGTCTGTTGATATCTCTCTAGTGGTGTGGGGACTATACTCAGCCTTGTCTCAGGGTAGGAAGTTGGTGGTCTGTTGATATCCCTCTAGTGGTGTGGGGACTATACTAAGCCTTGTCTCAGGGTAGGAAGTTGGTGGTCTGTTGATATCTCTCTAGTGGTGTGGGGACTATACTCAGCCTTGTCTCAGGGTAGTAATTTGGTGGTCTGTTGATATCTCTCTAGTGGTGTGGGGACTATACTCAGCCTGGTCTCAGGGTAGTAAGTTGGTGGTCTGTTGATATCCCTCTAGTTGTGTGGGGACTATACTCAGCCTTGTCTCAGGGTAGGAAGTTGGTGGTCTGTTGATATCCCTCTAGTGGTGTGGGGACTATACTCAGCCTCGTCTCAGGGTAGTAAGTTGGTCTGTTGATATCACTCTAGTGGTGTGGGGACTATACTCGGCCTGGTCTCAGGGTAGTAAGTTAGGGGTCTGTTGATATCCCTCTAGTGGTGTGGGGACTATACTCAGCCTTGTCTCAGGGTAGTAAGTTGGTGGTCTGTTGATATCCCTCTAGTGGTGTGGGGACTATACTCAGCCTGGTCTCAGGGTAGTAAGTTGGTGGTCTGTTGATATCCCTCTAGTGGTGTGGGGACTATACTCAGCCTGGTCTCAGGGTAGGAAGTTGGTGGTCTGTTGATATCCCTCTAGTGGTGTGGGGACTATACTCAGCCTTGTCTCAGGGTAGGAAGTTGGTGGTCTGTTGATATCTCTCTAGTGGTGTGGGGACTATACTCAGCCTTGTCTCAGGGTAGTAAGTTGGTGGTCTGTTGATATCCCTCTAGTTGTGTGGGGGCTGTGCTTTGGCAAAGTGGGTGGGGTTACAGTTGAAGTCGGAAGTTTACATACACCTTAGCCAAATACGTTTAAACTCAGTTTTTCACAATTCCTGACAATTAATCCTAGTAAAGAATCCCTGTTTTAGGTCAGTTAGGATCACCACTTTATTTTAAGAATGTGAAATGTCAGAATAATATTAGAGAATGATTGATTTATTTCAGCTTTTATTTCTTTCATCACATTCTCAGTGGGTCAGAAGTTTACATACACTCAATTAGTATTTGGTAGCATTGCCTTTAAATTGTTTAACTTGGGTCAAACGTTTCAGGTAGCCTTCCACAATAAGTTGGGTGAATTTTGGCCCTTTCCTCCTGACAGAGCTGGTGTAACTGAGTCAGGTTTGTAGGCCTGCTCGCACAAGCTTTTTCAGTTCTGCCCACAAATTTTCTATGGGATTGAGGTCAGGGCTTTGTGATGGCCACTCCAATACATTGACTTTGTTGTCCTTAAGCCATTTTGCCACAACTTTGGAAGTATGCTTGGGGTCATTGTCCATTTGGAAGACCCATCTGCGACCAAGCATAAACTTCCTGACTGATGTCTTGATGTTGCTTCAATATATCAACATCAATTTCCTCTTCATGATGCCATCTATTTTGTGAAGTGCACCAGTCCCTCCTGCAGAAAAGCACCCCCACAACATGATGCTGCCACCCCTGTGCTTCACGGTTGGGATGGTGAACCATGGCTTCAAACTGGCCACTCTACCATAAAGGCCTGATTGGTTGAGTCTGCAGAGATGGTTGTCCTTCTGGAAGTTTCTCCCATCTCCACAGAGGAACTCTGTCAGAGTGACCATCGGGTTCTTGATCACCTCTCTGACCAAGGCCCTTCTCCCCCGATTGCTGTTTGGCCGGGCAGCCAGCTCTAGGAAGAGTCTTGGTGGTTCCAAACTTCTTCCATTTAAGAATGATGGAGGCCACTGTGTTCTTGGGGACTTTCAATGTTGCAGAAATGTTTTGGTACCCTTCCCCAGATCTGTGCCTCGGCACAATCCTGTCTCGGAGCTCTACGACAATTTCTTCAACCTCATGGCTTGGTTTTTGCTCTGACATGCACTGTTGACTGTGGGACCTTATATAGACAGGTGTGTACCTTTCCAAATCATGTCCAATCAATTGAATTTACCACAGGTGGATTCTAATCAAGTTGTAGAAACATCTCAAGGATGATCAATGGAAACAGGATGCACCTGAGATTTTAATAAATTTGCAAACTTTCTTAAAACCTGTTTTTGCTTCATCATATTGAGTTGATGTTTAAAAAAAAAAACATTTTAATCCATTTTAGATTAAGGCTGTAACGTAACCAAACGTGGAAAAAGTCAAGGGGTCTGAATACTTTCCAAAATGCACGGTATGTACACGTCCATTCATTTCCAAACTGGTACCGGGGGGGACCTTCAGACTAGTCTTGTGACCGTCCTAGAGAATAACAGTACGTGTTGGTGAGAGTCTTTCCATAGAGGTTATATTAGTGCCAAACTGTTCACACTCTACAGATGTTTTCGTGAGACCCATTTCCTGGGCTGACAAACACAGCTCAACTTCTAGTGTGAGTGGGATGGGTGTGGCTTTGTGACTATGAGCACTTGAACAGCCACTCACCGATTTGACAGCGCCAATGCAGTCACACCTCCGACATATCGTATATGTATAAATGGGACTTCAGAAACTAGCCGCCTGTATTGACCTTTGGTGAATCCAGGTTAGTCTCATTGAGATAACATTTTTTTTTCAAGAGACCCGGTGCAACCAAGAGAGGAGGGGCGAAATAATGTTTATCACATATATCACACACACTAACAACTTACAGACAACATAAAAACATGTCTGCAGTTCTGGTGTTGAGAAAGCAGAACATATTATTACCAAAACATATTTGACGTAGCGTATCGCTGCTGAATGTCCCAAATGGCACCCTATATAGTGCACTACTTTGGATCAGGGCCCTATGACACCCTATTCCCTATATAGTGCACTCCTATTAAAACATTTACAACAACAGTGATTTGAAATGTATTGAAACATTTTTAAACACTAAGATGGGAACATGGAAAGCTAGATAATGATCTGCTCTAGTAACAGTTACACAGTTAGCACTGATACCAGAACAATCTCAGCATTGAAAGGCAGGAAAGTTAACACTGATGCTAGCATGTGATGATCATGGAGAGTTAGCAGTAGCAAGCTAATAGTTGTCTGTAGAGTTCAGGGTTCGGTTAGCGGTAGCTTGCTAGCCGTGGTGAAGAGAAAGGAACTCTGTGTATCTCTTGGTAAGGTCCTCCAACTGGGTGGCTGAAACACAACACACAAACACAGTCAACTTCAATAGCAATATACAGTTGAAGTCGGAAGTTTACAGAAACTTAGGTTGGAGTCATTAAAAGTCGTTTTTCAACCACTTCACAAATTTATTGTTAACAAACTAGTTTTGGCAAGTTGGTTAGGACATCTACTTTGTGCATGACAAGCCATTTTTCCAACAATTGTTAACAGACAGATTATTTCACTGTATCACAATTCCAGTGGGTCAGAAGTTTACATACACTAAGTTGACTGTGCCTTTAAACAGCTTGGAAAATTCCAGAAAATGATGTCATGGCTTTAGAAGCTTCTGATAGGCTAATTGACATCATTTGAGTCAATTGTAGGTGTACCTGTGGATGTATTTCAAGGCATACCTTCAAAATCAGTGCCTCTTTGCTTGACATCATGGGAAAATCAAAAGAAATCAGCCAAGACCCCAGAAAAAAATTGTAGACTTCCACAAGTCTGGTTCATCCTTGGGAGAAATATCCAAATGCCTGAAGGTAACACGTTCATCTGTACAAATAATAGTACGCAAGTATAAACACCATGGGAACAGGCAGCCGTCATACCGCTCAGGAAGGAGACGCGTTCTGTCTCCTAGAGATGAACGTACTTTGGTGAGAAAAGTACAAATCAATCCCAGAACAGCAGCAAAGGACCTTGTGAAGATGCTGGAGGAAACAGGTACAAAAGTATCTATATCCACAGTAAAACGAGTCCTATATCGACTTAACCTGAAACGCCACTCAGCAAGAAGCCACTGCTACAAAACCGCCATAAAAAAGCCAGACTACGGTTTGCAACTGCACATGGGGACAAAGATCGTACTTTTTGGAGAAATGTCCTCTGGTCGGATGAAACAAAAATAGAACTGTTTGGCCATAATGACCATCGTTATGTTTGTAGGAAAAAGGGGGAGGCTTGCAATCCGAAGAACACCATCCCAACCGTGAAGCATGGGGGTGGCAGCATCATGTTGTGGGGGTGCTTTGCTGCAGGAGGGACTGGTGCACTTCACAAAATCGATGGCTTCATGAGGTAGGAAAATGATGTGGATATATTGAAGCAACATTTCAAGACATCAGTCAGGAAGTTAAAGCTTGGTTGCAAATGGGTCTTCCAAATGGACAATGACCCCAAGCATACTTCCAAAGTTGTGGCAAAATGGCTTAAGGACAACAAAGTCAAGGTATTGGAGTGGCCATCACAAAGCTCTGACCTCAAACCTACAGAAAATTTGTGGGCAGAACTGAAAAAGCGTGTGCGAGCAAGGAGGCCTACAAACCTGACTCAGTTACACCAGCTCTGTCAGGAGGAATGGGCCACAATTCACCCAACTTATTGTGGGAAGCTTGTGGAAGGCTACCAGAAACATTTGACCCAAGTTAAACAATTTAAAAGGCAATGTTACCAAATACTAATTGAGTGTATGTAAACTTCTGAGCCACTGGGAATGTGATGAAAGAAATAAAAGCAGAAATAAATCATTCTCTCTACTATTATTCTGACATTTCACATTCTTAAAATAAAGTGGTGATCCTAACTGACCTAAAACAGGGAATTTTTACGAGGATTAAATGTCAGGAATGGTGAAAAACTGAGTTTAAATGTATTTGGCTAAGGTGTATGTAAACGTCCGACTTCAACTGTATATACACACACACAGTACAAGTTTGGACACACCTACTCATTCCAGGGTTTTTCTCTATTTTGACTATTTTCTACATTGTAGAATAATAGTGAAGACATCAAAACTATGAAATAACACATATGGAACCATGTAGTAACCAAATAGCCACCCTTTGCCTTGATGACAGCTTTGCACACTCTTGGTATTCTCTCAACCAGCTTCATGAGGTAGTCACTTGGAATGCATTTCAATTAACAGGTGTGCCTTGTTAAAAGTTAATTTGTGGAATTTATTTTTCCTTCTTAATGCATTTGAGCGAATCAGTTGTGTTGTGACAAGGTAGGGGTGGTGTACAGAAGATGTCCCTATTTGGTAAAAGACTAAGTTCATATTATGGCTAGAACAACTCAAATAACATATTCAGTCTGTCTACAAACAGGCTCTCAAAGTGCTTGATAGGAAGCCCAATAGCCATCATCACTGTTACATCCTCAGAAAGCATGAGCTCCTGAGTTGGGAAAATCTTGTGCAATACACCGACGCATGTCTTGTATTCAAGATCCTAAATGACCTGGCTCCCCCTCTACTCAGTACTTTTGTGAAACAGAAAACCCAAACATATGGCAGCAGATCCACAAGGTCTGCCATGAGAGGTGACTGTATAGTTCCCTTAAGGAAAAGCACCTTTAGTAAATCCGCTTTCTCTGAGAGCTTCCCATGTCTGGAATACACTGCCATCAGACACACATAACTGCACCACATATCACACTTTCACAAAATGCACAAAGACATGGATAAAGGTCAATCAGATTTGTGAACATAATCCCTAGCTGTGTATTGCTGCTTTCCATGTTGTCTGTGAGGTGTGGAAACACTTTGTTGCTTTTATGGATTTTGTCTTGCTGCTTTTTGTCCTATGTTGCTCTGTCTGTATGCTACGTCTTGCTTGTCCTATGTTGCTCTGTCTGTATGCTACGTCTTGCTTGTCCTATGTTGCTCTGTCTGTATGCTACGTCTTGCTTGTCCTATGTTGCTCTGCGTGTGCTCACTGCTCAATGATTGTCTGTATTGTAATTGTTTTTAATAACCTGCCCAGGGACTGCGGTTGAAAATTAGCCGGCTGGCTAAAACCGGCACTTTTACTGAAACGTTGATTAATGTGCACTGTCCCTGTACAAATAAAATAAACTCAAACTCAAGCCAAGAGAAACAGCAGTTCACATCATGGCATAGTTCTGTGTAACTGTGCCTTGAAATTCTAAAAAAATATATTTAAAAAAAATCACTGAGTGTCACCTGTACACACCTCCACTTTTTTGGTTACATGATTCCATATGTGTTATTTCATAGTTTTGATGTCTCATTCTACAAGGTAGAAAATAGTAAAAATAAAGAAAAACCCTGGAATGAGAAGGTGTTCTAAAACTTTTGACTGGTACTGTATGTATAATATGGCAAAGTTGTTTGTGAAGGCCAGGGTCTGTGTGTTTATACTCACAGAGGGTGTGTTTGTGAAGGCCAGGGTCTGTGTGTTTATACTCACAGAGGGTGTGTTTGTGTCCGTGGCTCCAGTAGCAAGGGTCTGAGTGTACCTCATTCACCGTGTCAGACAGACAGACAGACACCTCTGATACCTGCCGCAGGACCTCCAGCTCCTAGAGAGAGAGAGACATTTTGTAGAATATATTTTTTAATAACTTAGCTTGCATCGAATGCAACTCGCTAGTTCAAACAGAGAGGGATGCTAACGCTTTCTATGTATTAATAATTAAACACACACAAAGGGAGAGCGAGGACTGCTATGAAAACAGTCAGTCCTCAGAGGAACACAGAAACAATGTGTGTGTGCATACCGTGTTGCAGGCGGTGAGCAGCCTATGGACAGTGCTGAAGATGTGTGTGTGTGATCTGAGGCTGGGAGGGTCTCTGCAGCAGTAGGATCTGAAGTCCGTGTCGTACACACGGCTGAACACACTCATCATCTGGGTCAGATCAGACACAGCTACACGTAACGCGCACACAGAGAACCGGCCGGCCTCCTCACCACGCAGGAACAAACACTGGGAGAGGAAATTATGCTTTTATTCAAAAGTGTTTTACAAGTTACATTTAGATTTTAGAAGAGGTCCTATACAGAGCAACAAGAGGTACTGAGCCTTCAGAAAGTATTCACACCCGGTGACTTTTTCCACGTTGTGTTACAGCCTGAATTTAACATGGATGACATTGATGTTGTGATCTACACACAATACAACAATGTCACAGTGGAATTGTTTTTTTTTTTAGACATGTCTACAAATTTCTACAAAATGAAAAGCTGAAATGTCTTGAGTCAATAAGTATTCAAACCCTTTGTTATGGAAAGCCTAACTATACTGAACAAAACTATAAAAAACACAACGTGAAGTGTTGGTCTCATGTTTCATGATCTGACATAAAAGATCACAGACATGTTCCATACACACAAAAAGTTTATTCCCCTCACAAATGTGTTTACATCCCTGTTAGTGAGCATTTCTCCTTTGCCAAGATAATCAATCCACCTGACAGGCGTGGCATATCAAGAAGCTGACTAAACAGCATGATCATTACACAGGTGCACCTTGTGCTGGGGACAATAAAAGGCCACTCTAAAATGTACAGTTGTCACACAACACAATGCCACAGATGTCTCAAGCCTCGAGGGAGCGTAGAATTGGCATGCTGGACTGCAGGAATGTCCACCATAGCTGTTACAGTAGAATTGAATGTTAATTTCTCTACCATAAGCCACCTCCAACGTTGTTTTAGAGAATTTGGCAGTATGTCCAATCAGCCTCATAACCGCAGACCACGCCAGCCCAGGACCTTCACATCCGGTTTCTTCACAGACCAGCCACCCAGACAGCTGATGAAACTGTGGGTTTGTACAACCAAAGAAATGCTGCACAAACTGGCAGAAACCTGCGTGCTCGTTGTCCTCACCAGGGTCTTGACTTGACTGCAGTTCAGCGTCGTAACAGACTTCAGTGGGTAAATGCCCACCTTCGATGGCCACTGGCATGCTGGAGAAGTGTGCTCTTCAGGGATGAATCCCTGTTTTAACTGTACCGGGCAGACGGTGTGTGTGTGGGCGAATGGTTTGCTGATGTCATCGTTGTGAACAGAGTGCCCCATGGTTGCAGTGGGGTTATGGTATGGGCAGGGATAAGCTACGGACAACAAACACAATTGCATTTTAAATCGATGACCATTTGAATGCACAGAGAAAACGTGACGAGATCCTGGTGCCCATTCATCCACCGCCATCACCTCATGTTTCAGCATGATAATGCACGACCCCATGTCGCAAGGATCTGTACACAATTCCTGGAAGCTGAAAATGTATGGCTGCATACTCACCATGGGATGCTCTGGATCGACGTGTACGACAGCGTGTTCCAGTTCCCGCCAATATCCTATCAACTTCGCACAGCCATTGAAGAGGAGTGGGACAACATTCCACAGGCCACAATCAACAGCCTGATCAACTCTGTGTGAAGGAGATGTGTCACGCTGCATGAGGCAAAACCAGATACTGACTGGTTTTCTGATCCACACCCCTACTAAAAATTAAAAAGGTATCTGTGACCAACAGATGCATATCTGTATTCCCAGTCATGTGAAATCAATAGATTGGGGCCTAATTAATGTATTTAAATTGACTGATTTCCTCATATGAACTGTAACTCAGTAAAATATTTTATATTGCTGCATGTTGCGTTTATATTTTTGTTCAGTGAAAGTTCAGGAGTAAAAGTGTGCTTAACAAGTCACATAATAAGTTGTATGGACTCACTCTGTGGGCAATAATGGTGGTTAACATGATTTATGAATGACTACCTCATCTCTGTACCCCACACATACAGATCATTGGAAGGTTCCTCAGTCGAGAAGTGAATTTCAAACACAGATTCAACCACAAAGACACAGGGAGGTTTCCATTGCCTTGCAAAGGGCTGCTATTGGTCGATGGGTAAAAATAAAAAGGCAGACATTGAATATCCCTTTGAGTATGGTGAAGTTATTATTACACTTTGGATGGTGTATCAATGCACCCAGTCACTACAAAGATACAGGTGTCTCTTCCTAACTCAGTTGCCGGAGAGGAAGGAAACCACACAGGGAATTCACCATGAGGCCAATGGTGACTTTAAAACAGAGTTTAAGAACTGTGATATAACTGAGGATGAATCAACAAGGTTGTAGTTACTCCACAATACTAACCTAAATGACAGAGTGAAAAGGAAGCCTGTACAGAATAAAAATATTCCAAACATGCATCCTGCACTAAAGTAAAACTGTAAAAAAAATTGCGAAGAGATTAACTTAACTTTATGTCCTGAATACAAAGTGTTATGTTTGGGGGCAAATCCAACACATCACATCATTGAGTACCACTCTTCATATCAAGCATGGTGGTGGCTGCATCATGTTATGGGTATGCTTGTCATCGGCAAGGACTAGGGAGTTTTTTAGGATAAAAATAAACGGAATAGAGCTACGCACTGGCAAAATCCTAGAGGAAAACCTGGTTCAGTCTGCTTTCCAACAGACACTGGGAGATGAATTCACCTTTCAGCAGGACAATAACCTACAACACAAGGTCAAATCTACACTGGAGTTGCTTACCAAGATAACATTGAATGTTGCTATGGCAAAATTTGAAAATGGCTGCCTAGCAATGATCAATAACTTCAGAGCTTGAATCATTTTTTCAATAATTATGTGCAAATATTGTACAATCCAGGTGTGCAAAGCTTTTAGAGACTTACACCTGTAATCGCTGCCAAAGGTGATTCTAACATGTATTGACTCAGGGGTGTGAATACTTATGTAAATCAGATTTCTGTATTTCATTTTCAATCAATTTGAAAACATTTCTAAAAACATGTTTCCATTGTCAATATGGGGTATTGTGATGTCATTATGGGGTATTGTGATGTCATTATGGGGTATTCTATTTCAACTCTATTTAATACATTTTGAATCCAGGCTGTAAAATGTGGAATAAGTCGAGGGGTATGAATACTGTCTGAAGGCTCTGTAGGTAAAACAATCATTCACCTCCATAATTATTGACACTCTCGATAAAAATAAGCAAAAAATAAATGATTTTTTACATGTATAAAATAAATACAAAATACTGAGCTACACTGCATGCTCAGAAAAATGGTAAGACTTTACATTTCATACTATACACAGTGAAAGATTTTGTTTAAACAAAATTAAAGTATTAAAGACTCAGTACTGGTATCACGACAGACTCAGTACTGGTATCACGACAGACTCAGTACTGGTATCACGACAGACTCAGTACTGGTATCACGACAGACTCAGTACTGGTATCACGACAGACTCAGTACTGGTATCACGACAGACTCAGTACTGGTATCACGACAGACTCAGTACTGGTATCACGACAGACTCAGTACTGGTATCACGACAGACTCAGTACTGGTATCACGACAGACTCAGTACTGGTATCACGACAGACTCAGTACTGGTATCACGACAGACTCAGTACTGGTATCACGACAGACTCAGTACTGGTATCACGACAGACTCAGTACTGGTATCACGACAGACTCAGTACTGGTATCACGACAGACTCAGTACTGGTATCACGACAGACTCAGTACTGGTATCACGACAGACTCAGTACTGGTATCACGACAGACTCAGTACTGGTATCACGACAGACTCAGTACTGGTATCACGACAGACTCAGTACTGGTATCACGACAGACTCAGTACTGGTATCACGACAGACTCAGTACTGGTATCACGACAGACTCAGTACTGGTATCACGACAGACTCAGTACTGGTATCACGACAGACTCAGTACTGGTATCATGACAGACTCAGTACTGGTATCATGACAGACTCAGTACTGGTATCATTACAAGGGGAGGGAACACAAAGCATTAAAAACAGGTGCCAATGTAGACACCTATCCTCAGATACATGTCTCCCCATCCGTACCAGGGGTGCCAATGTAGACACCTATCCTCAGATACATTTCTCCCCATCCATACCAGGGGTGCCAATGTAGACACCTATCCTCAGATACATTTCTCCCCCATCCGTACCAGGGGTGCCAATGTAGACACCTATCCTCAGATACATTTCTCCCCATCCGTACCAGGGGTGCCAATGTAGACACCTATCCTCAGATACATTTCTCCCCATCCGTACCAGGGGTGCCAATGTAGACACCTATCCTCAGATACATTTCTCCCCATCTGTACCAGGGGTGCCAATGTAGACACCTATCCTCAGATACATTTCTCCCCATCCGTACCAGGGGTGCCAATGTAGACACCTATCCTCAGATACATGTCTCCCCATCCGTACCAGGGGTGCCAATGTAGACACCTATCCTCAGATACATGTCTCCCCATCTGTACCAGGGGTGCCAATGTAGACACCTATCCTCAGATACATTTCTCCCCCATCCGTACCAGGGGTGCCAATGTAGACACCTATCCTCAGATACATTTCTCCCCCATCCGTACCAGGGGTGCCAATGTAGACACCTATCCTCAGATACATTTCTCCCCCATCCGTACCAGGGGTGCCAATGTAGACACCTATCCTCAGATACATTTCTCCCCCATCCGTACCAGGGGTGCCAATGTAGACACCTATCCTCAGATACATTTCTCCCCATCCGTACCAGGGGTGCCAATGTAGACACCTATCCTCAGATACATTTCTCCCCATCCGTACCAGGGGTGCCAATAATTTGGGAGGTGACCGCATGTCATTACAACTTCTCTCCTGGATTACATCACAGACACACACTCACCTGAGACACACACTCACCTGGTCGTGCAGCTGTTCCAGAGCGGCGTGAGTGGACTCCAGCAGGGCTGTGACACCAGCAACCTCCTCGCCCCTCGGCCTGCTGGGTAGTGACCTCTGACCCTTCCTGGCACCCCTGGAGAGAGGTCAGGTGAGTTAGTACTGGGCCGGAACTAAAACCTGTCCTGATGTCAGAGGGCCAGGGGGTGAGAGTGTACCTGATGTCAGAGGGCCAGGGGGTGAGAGTGTACTTGATGTCAGAGGGCCAGGGGGTGAGAGTGTACCTGATGTCAGAGGGCCAGGGGGTGAGAGTGTACCTGATGTCAGAGGGCCAGGGGGTGAGAGTGTACCTGATGTCAGAGGGCCAGGGGTTGAGAGTGTACCTGATGTCAGAGGGCCAGGGGGTGAGAGTGTACCTGATGTCAGAGGGCCAGGGGGTGAGAGTGTACCTGATGTCAGAGGGCCAGGGGGTGAGAGTGTACCTGATGTCAGAGGGCCAGGGGGTGAGAGTGTACCTGATGTCAGAGGGCCAGGGGGTGAGAGTGTACCTGATGTCAGAGGGCCAGGGGGTGAGAGTGTACCTGATGTCAGAGGGCCAGGGGTTGAGAGTGTACCTGATGTCAGAGGGCCAGAGTGTACCTGATGTCAGAGGGCCAGGGGGTGAGAGTGTACCTGATGTCAGAGGGCCAGGGGGTGAGAGTGTACTTGATGTCAGAGGGCCAGGGGGTGAGAGTGTACCTGATGTCAGAGGGCCAGGGGGTGAGAGTGTACCTGATGTCAGAGGGCCAGGGGGTGAGAGTGTACCTGATGTCAGAGGGCCAGGGGTTGAGAGTGTACCTGATGTCAGAGGGCCAGGGGGTGAGAGTGTACCTGATGTCAGAGGGCCAGGGGGTGAGAGTGTACCTGATGTCAGAGGGCCAGGGGGTGAGAGTGTACCTGATGTCAGAGGGCCAGGGGGTGAGAGTGTACCTGATGTCAGAGGGCCAGGGGGTGAGAGTGTACCTGATGTCAGAGGGCCAGGGGGTGAGAGTGTACCTGATGTCAGAGGGCCAGGGGGTGAGAGTGTACCTGATGTCAGAGGGCCAGGGGGTGAGAGTGTACCTGATGTCAGAGGGCCAGGGGGTGAGAGTGTACCTGATGTCAGAGGGCCAGGGGGTGAGAGTGTACCTGATGTCAGAGGGCCAGGGGGTGAGAGTGTACCTGATGTCAGAGGGCCAGGGGTTGAGAGTGTACCTGATGTCAGAGGGCCAGAGTGTACCTGATGTCAGAGGGCCAGGGGGTGAGAGTGTACCTGATGTCAGAGGGCCAGGGGGTGAGAGTGTACCTGATGTCAGAGGGCCAGGGGGTGAGAGTGTACCTGATGTCAGAGGGCCAGGGGGTGAGAGTGTACCTGATGTCAGAGGGCCAGGGGGTGAGAGTGTACCTGATGTCAGAGGGCCAGGGGTTGAGAGTGTACCTGATGTCAGAGGGCCAGGGGGTGAGAGTGTACCTGATGTCAGAGGGCCAGGGGTTGAGAGTAGGGGTGAGAGCGTGTGTCAGGTGAGGCAGAGCTTCAGGACAGAAGAGTTCCTTCAGTAGGCCCTCTCCTTCGGCCCTGCTGTCCCCACTAGGCCCCACGGAGCCAGGCACTAAAGTTAGCAGCTGCTCCAGGAAACACAGCTGGCGCAGGGGGCAGGCCCGGCCCTGAGGAGGGGAAGAAGACAGCCTGTTAGAATATATAGCAGAATAATATACCGTTTATACGTTACATATGAACTGCAAGATGGAAACATTTCTGTTGGACACAAAATAACACTCAAAGTAAAACATCAGAATTTAAAATTCACATCCCTCTCCTTTTTCCCTCCTCCCTCCTTCATACCGTGATCAGGTCCAGGTCATCTGTTCTACACAGCATCATCTCCTGGCCAAACACTGCCAGCCCTAGATGAGACAGGGGGGGGGGGGGGGGGGGGGGTAGAGAGAGAGGGGGGGGGGGTAGAGAGAGAGAGAGAAAGAGAGGGGTAGAGAGAGAGAGAGAAAGGTAGAGAGAGAGAGGGGGGGGGGGGTAGAGAGAGAGAGAGGGGAGTAGAGAAAGAGAGGGGTAGAGAGAGAGAGAGGGGGGAGAGAGGGGTAGAGAGAGGGGGGTAGAGAGAGAGAGGAGAGAGGGGTAGAGTGAGAGAGAGAGAGGGGGGGTAGAGAGCGAGAGAGGGGAATAGAGGAAGAGAGGGGTAGAGAGACAGAGAGAGAGGGGGGGGGGTAGAGAGCGAGAGAGGGGAATAGAGGAAGAGAGGGGTAGAGAGACAGAGAGAGAGACAGATTAGGTTACAATAAATATTGATGTTAACCGGTATGTAAGCAAAAGTTGACAGTGAACCTGGAACATCTCCTTATTGTGGTCCAGACCATCTGGAGGACATGATGTACAGGACACAGTGAACATCTCCTTATTGTGGTCCAGACCATCTGGAGGACATGATGTACAGGACACAGTGAACATCTCCTTATTGTGGTCCAGACCATCTGGAGGACATGATGTACAGGACACAGTGAACATCTCCTTATTGTGGTCCAGACCATCTGGAGGACATGATGTACAGGACACAGTGAACATCTCCTTATTGTGGTCCAGACCATCTGGAGGACATGATGTACAGGACACAGTGAACATCTCCTTATTGTGGTCCACACCATCTGGAGGACATGATGTACAGGACACAGTGAACATCTCCTTATTGTGGTCCAGACCATCTGGAGGACATGATGTACAGGACACAGTGAACATCTCCTTATTGTGGTCCACACCATCTGGAGGACATGATGTACAGGACACAGTGAACATCTCCTTATTGTGGTCCACACCATCTGGAGGACATGATGTACAGGACACAGTGAACATCTCCTTATTGTGGTCCAGACCATCTGGAGGACATGATGTACAGGACACAGTGAACATCTCCTTATTGTGGTCCACACCATCTGGAGGACATGATGTACAGGACACAGTGAACATCTCCTTATTGTGGTCCACACCATCTGGAGGACATGATGTACAGGACACAGTGAACATCTCCTTATTGTGGTCCACACCATCTGGAGGACATGATGTACAGGACACAGTGAACATCTCCTTATTGTGGTCCAGACCATCTGGAGGACATGATGTACAGGACACAGTGAACATCTCCTTATTGTGGTCCACACCATCTGGAGGACATGATGTACAGGACACAGTGAACATCTCCTTATTGTGGTCCACACCATCTGGAGGACATGATGTACAGGACACAGTGAACATCTCCTTATTGTGGTCCAGACCATCTGGAGGACATGATGTACAGGACACAGTGAACATCTCCTTATTGTGGTCCAGACCATCTGGAGGACATGATGTACAGGACACAGTGAACATCTCCTTATTGTGGTCCAGACCATCTGGAGGACATGATGTACAGGACACAGTGAACATCTCCTTATTGTGGTCCAGACCATCTGGAGGACATGATGTACAGGACACAGTGAACATCTCCTTATTGTGGTCCAGACCATCTGGAGGACATGATGTACAGGACACAGTGAACATCTCCTTATTGTGGTCCACACCATCTGGAGGACATGATGTACAGGACACAGTGAACATCTCCTTATTGTGGTCCACACCATCTGGAGGAGATGATGTACAGGACACAGTGAACATCTCCTTATTGTGGTCCAGACCATCTGGAGGACATGATGTACAGGACACAGTGAACATCTCCTTATTGTGGTCCACACCATCTGGAGGACATGATGTACAGGACACAGTGAACATCTCCTTATTGTGGTCCAGACCATCTGGAGGACATGATGTACAGGACACAGTGAACATCTCCTTATTGTGGTCCACACCATCTGGAGGACATGATGTACAGGACACAGTGAACATCTCCTTATTGTGGTCCAGACCATCTGGAGGACATGATGTACAGGACACAGTGAACATCTCCTTATTGTGGTCCACACCATCTGGAGGACATGATGTACAGGACACAGTGAACATCTCCTTATTGTGGTCCAGACCACCTGGAGGACATGATGTACAGGACACAGTGAACATCTCCTTATTGTGGTCCACACCATCTGGAGGACATGATGTACAGGACACAGTGAACATCTCCTTATTGTGGTCCACACCATCTGGAGGACATGATGTACAGGACACAGTGAACATCTCCTTATTGTGGTCCACACCATCTGGAGGACATGATGTACAGGACACAGTGAACATCTCCTTATTGTGGTCCAGACCACCTGGAGGACATGATGTACAGGACACAGTGAACATCTCCTTATTGTGGTCCAGACCATCTGGAGGACATGATGTACAGGACACAGTGAACATCTCCTTATTGTGGTCCAGACCACCTGGAGGACATGATGTACAGGACACAGTGAACATCTCCTTATTGTGGTCCACACCATCTGGAGGACATGATGTACAGGACACAGTGAACATCTCCTTATTGTGGTCCAGACCATCTGGAGGACATGATGTACAGGACACAGTGAACATCTCCTTATTGTGGTCCACACCATCTGGAGGACATGATGTACAGGACACACTTTTTCACACTGCCCACTAACTCTAGTCATTCTGACATATCAACATTAGCTGGAAATCAACAGGAATTTACCCAGACATGTATATTTACCTTGGCTGAGGGAGTTTGGGTCTTTAGATCTGAGTGAGGACAGTTTCTTACTGAGAGATGGACAGATGCTGCAGAGAGGGAGAGACAGACAGAGAGATCAGCCCACTTTAAACATGAACACTCACTTTGTCCACCAGGAGAAAGTATATCAGTTTGGTGCCGGCGTCCACTCACTCACGCCCCCCCCCACCTGCCGGCGTCCACTCACTCACGCCCCCCCCCACCTGCCCGCGTCCACTCACGCCCCCCCCCACCTGCCCGCGTCCACTCACGCCCCCCCCCCACCTGCCCGCGTCCACTTTTTTTTATTTTTTTTATTTCACCTTTATTTAACCAGGTAGGCTAGTTGAGAACAAGTTCTCATTTGCAACTGCGACCTGGCCAAGATAAAGCATAGCAGTGTGAACAGACAACACAGAGTTACACATGGAGTAAACAATAAACAAGTCAATAACATGGTAGAAAAAAGAGAATCTATATACAATGTGTGCAAAAGGCATGAGGTAGGCAATAAATCGAATAATTACAATTTAGCAGATTAACACTGGAGTGATAAATCATCAGATGATCATGTGCAAGAAGAGATACTGGTGTGCAAAAGAGCAGAAAAGTAAATAAATAAAAGCAGTATGGGGGGTGAGGTAGGTAAATTGGGTGGGTAGTTTACAGATGGACTATGTACAGCTGCAGCGATCGGTTAGCTGCTCGGATAGCAGATTTTTAAAGTTGTTGAGGGAGATAAAAGTCTCCAACTTCAGAGATTTTTGCAATTCGTTCCAGTCGCAGGCAGCAGAGAACTGGAAGGAAAGGCGTCCAAATGAGGTTTTAGCTTTAGGGATGATCAGTGAGATACACCTGCTGGAGCGCGTGTTGCGGGTGGGTGTAGCCATCGTGACCAGTGAACTGAGATAAGGCGGCACTTTACCTAGCATAGCCTTGTAGATGACCTGGAGCCAGTGGGTCTGACGACGAACATGTAGCGAGGGCCAGCCGACTAGGGCATACAGGTCGCAGTGGTGGGTCGTATAAGGTGCTTTAGTAACAAAACGAATGGCACTGTGATAAACTGCATCCAGTTTGCTGAGTAGAGTATTGGAAGCTATTTTGTAGATGACATCGCCGAAGTCGAGGATCGGTAGGATAGTCAGTTTTACTAGGGTAAGTTTGGCGGCGTGAGTGAAGGAGGCTTTGTTGCGGAATAGAAAGACGATTCTTGATTTGATTTTGGATTGGAGATGTTTGATATGAGTCTGGAAGGAGAGTTTGCAGTCTAGCCAGACACCTAGGTACTTATAGATGTCCACATATTCTAGGTCGGAACCGTCAGTGCACTACTATGTGTTACCTGCTACAGATCCATGCCAGTATGTCGGTGCGGTGTTGAGATGGAGTACACAGTAGTTCCTGCATACTGTCAGCCTCACGCAGATATAGACCTTCCACCAGGGAACATGACAGGGTCTGTGTACACACACACACACACACACACACACACACACACACACACACACACATATATATATATATATATATATATATATATATATATATATATATAGAAAGCGAGAGACAATCTACCTCACATGACAAAAACATGCCAAGTACTTTGTTAGCTAACTTACACTAGTAGTTCTCATCTCTACATGGTCGTATCATTGGCTCGCTAGGCTAGTTACAAACGTTGGCCTTTGTTTACAGCCGTTAGTTAACGTTAGCCAGTTAGCTAGCTGGTGATCATTGTCCTTCACGAGGAAAAGTGCCATTCAACTTTGCTACAGTTTAGCTGACAGTATAACGGTTAATTTTTAAATTATAGCAGAAGTGATTGCCGTATGTTAATTAGAGTATTTACCTGTAGAGTAGCGTAAACATGTTGGGACAGTCGGTGTTCTTTCGAAGTACCCGCCATCTTCCTGCTGGGAGAGTCAGAGCGGAAGTGACGTAGGGTTATCGCGGTCGTCAGTAGTTACCATAGAAACAAAGTCTTTATTTTTGCAAAACCCCGCCTATTTCTACAATTTATCTTCTTAAAATCTGATTTTTAACCTAACCTAACCCTACCCTTAAACCTAACTTTAACCACACTGCTAACCGTATGCCTAACCGTAACCTTAAATTAAGACCAAAAAGCAAATACATTTGTACGATACCGTCAAATTTGACTTTGTGGCATTGGTAACTAGTGACAAGCAGTTATCTCAGCAGAGGGATAGTGCTGCCGCCTGCTGTTAAAGAGAAGGTACTGGACCTAATCCACAGAATTAGGAATTGGAATACTAGAATTAAGCAAAATGGCCAGTATACCACGGCTAAGGGCTGTTCTTAACCACGATGCATTGCGGAGTGCCTGGACACAGCCCTTAGCCGTGGTATATTGGCCATATACCACAAACCCCCGATATGCCTTATTGCTATTATAAACTGGTTACCAACATAATTAGAGCAGTAAAAATACACGTTTTGTCATACCCGTGGTTTCCGGTCTGATATACCACGGCTGTCAGCCAATCAGCATTCAGGGCTCGAACCCAGTTTATAATGGACATTAATCTTCTCATGGAAGGTATAGCTAGAGTTGCCTCAGGAATTCTCAATCACTACAATGATTGTAGATAACCACTTCTGGTCTTCAATAATTTACTGGACTACAGGCTTTTGAAGACCATCTGAAGCATTATAAACAGGAGACAAGGACCACATTTGTCGTAAACGAAAAGGATAAATCGTGTGGACAAAAGGGTGAGTTTGAATTTGATCAAGGATTGATATTAATCTAGGTCGTTAGTAAACTCAACTCTGTTGACTAGCGTTAGATAGCTAGCTAAGTAGACAGACGTGTGATCCCGGAGACATAATTTTTAGATCGGCAGGTAAGGGTGCTCTCGAGCGGCTAGATGTTCTTTACCATTCGGCAATCAGATTTGCCACCAATGCTCCTTATAGGACACATCACTGCACTCTATAGTCCTCTGTAAACTGGTCATCTCTGTAAAACCCGTTGCAAGACCCACTGGTTGATGCTTTTTTATAAAACCCTCTTAGGGATATTTGAGATATCTACTGCAGCCCTCATCCTCCACATACAACACCCATTATGCCAGTCACAGTCTGTTAAAGGTCCCCAATGCACACACATCCCTGGGTCGCTCGTCTTTTTAGTTCGCTGCAGCTAGCGACCGGAACGAGCTGCAACAAACACTCAAACTGGACCGTTTTATCTCAATCTCTTCATTCAAAGACAATCATGGACACTTACTGACAGTTGTGGTGCTTTGTGTGCTTTGTGTGATGCATTTTTGTCTCTACCTTCTTGCCCTTTGTGCTGTTGTCTGTGCCCAATAATGTTTTTACCATGTTTTGTGCTGCTGCCATGTTCTTGTTATGTTGTGTTGCTGCCATGCTATGTTGTGGTCTAGGTATCTCTTTATGTTGTGTTGTCTCTCTTGTTATGATGTGTGTTTTGTCCTATATTTATATATATATATATATTATTTTTAATCCCAGCCCCCGTCCCCGCAGGAGGCCTTTTGTGTTTTGGTACGCCGTCATTGTAAAGAAGAATTTGTTCTTAACTGACTTGCCTAGTTAAATAAAGGTTAAATAAAAAAAAGATGTAAAAAAAACCTAGGATTCCGTACCACTGACTGTATTACGGGGGCTGAGTGCCTGGCTTGTTGCACTTGGACGGGGCCATATTGTCTCTTGATCCCCCTGTTCCAGTCTCCAGTGTTTATACTTAAGTTTATTGGTCAGCTTGTCTCATCTGGTGTACTGTGTCTTATCTGATGTACCTAAACATGCTCCCACTAACACCCTTATCTTGTCCTGTTTTATGATGTGGCTGGCCCAATAATACCTGGACGTGCTGCTGATCCTGGACTGCGGCTAAGGACCACACTACCCACCCCCTCCACTCACACACCCCTTAGCATGCTTGTACCGAAGATACATACAGTATATTCTATCTCACCCTCTTCCTCTACTCCTATGTCCTCTCCTGTCTTAAGCCTGTAATCTGAGTCCAGGAAACCAGCCCATACTGTAGACTGAGATTATTCCAGAATACTATAAAAATAAAGATTGTTTTCTATGATTATCTACAGTACATTTAACATTCCCATTCTACAATATGGCCTCTGACAAAGAAAACTATTTCTCAGGGGTGGACGGATAGAGGGGGAGAGGATAGGGGTGGAGAGGATAGGGGTGGAGAGGATAGGGGGGGAGAGGATAGGGGTGGAGAGGATAGGGGTGGAGAGGATAGGGGTGGAGAGGATAGGGGTGGAGAGGATAGGGGTGGAGAGGATAGGGGTGGAGAGGATAGGGGTGGAGAGGATAGGGGTGGAGAGGATAGAGGGGGAGAGGATAGGGGTGGAGAGGATAGGGGTGGAGAGGATAGAGGGGGAGAGGATAGGGGTGGAGAGGATAGGGGTGGAGAGGATAGGGGTGGAGAGGATAGGGGTGGAGAGGATAGAGGGGGAGAGGATAGGGGTGGAGAGGATAGGGGTGGAGAGGATAGGGGTGGAGAGGATAGAGGGGGAGAGGATAGGGGTGGAGAGGATAGGGGTGGAGAGGATAGGGATGGAGAGGATAGAGGGGGAGAGGATAGGGGTGGAGAGGATAGAGGGGGAGAGGATAGGGGTGGAGAGGATAGAGGGGGAGAGGATAGGGGTGGAGAGGATAGGGGTGGAGAGGATAGGGGTGGAGAGGATAGAGGTGGAGAGGATAGGGGTGGAGAGGATAGGGGTGGAGAGGATAGAGGGGGAGAGGATAGGGGTGGAGAGGATAGGGGTGGAGAGGATAGGGGTGGAGAGGATAGGGGTGGAGAGGATAGGGGTGGAGAGGATAGGGGTGGAGAGGATAGGGGTGGAGAGGATAGAGGGGGAGAGGATAGGGGTGGAGAGGATAGGGGTGGAGAGGATAGGGGGGGAGAGGATAGGGGGGAGAGGATAGAGGGGGAGAGGATAGGGGTGGAGAGGATAGGGGTGGAGAGGATAGGGGTGGAGAGGATAGGGGTGGAGAGGATAGAGGGGGAGAGGATAGGGGTGGAGAGGATAGGGGTGGAGAGGATAGGGATGGAGAGGATAGAGGGGGAGAGGATAGGGGTGGAGAGGATAGAGGGGGAGAGGATAGGGGTGGAGAGGATAGAGGGGGAGAGGATAGGGGTGGAGAGGATAGGGGTGGAGAGGATAGGGGTGGAGAGGATAGAGGTGGAGAGGATAGGGGTGGAGAGGATAGGGGTGGAGAGGATAGAGGGGGAGAGGATAGGGGTGGAGAGGATAGGGGTGGAGAGGATAGGGGTGGAGAGGATAGGGGTGGAGAGGATAGGGGTGGAGAGGATAGAGGGGGAGAGGATAGGGGTGGAGAGGATAGGGGTGGAGAGGATAGGGGGGGAGAGGATAGGGGGGAGAGGATAGAGGGGGAGAGGATAGGGGTGGAGAGGATAGGGGTGGAGAGGATAGAGGGGGAGAGGATAGGGGTGGAGAGGATAGGGGTGGAGAGGATAGGGGTGGAGAGGATAGAGGGGGAGAGGATAGGGGTGGAGAGGATAGGGGTGGAGAGGATAGGGGTGGAGAGGATAGAGGGGGAGAGGATAGGGGTGGAGAGGATAGGGGTGGAGAGGATAGGGATGGAGAGGATAGAGGGGGAGAGGATAGGGGTGGAGAGGATAGAGGGGGAGAGGATAGGGGTGGAGAGGATAGAGGGGGAGAGGATAGGGGTGGAGAGGATAGGGGTGGAGAGGATAGGGGTGGAGAGGATAGAGGTGGAGAGGATAGGGGTGGAGAGGATAGGGGTGGAGAGGATAGAGGGGGAGAGGATAGGGGTGGAGAGGATAGAGGTGGAGAGGATAGGGGTGGAGAGGATAGGGGTGGAGAGGATAGGGGTGGAGAGGATAGAGGGGGAGAGGATAGGGGTGGAGAGGATAGGGGTGGAGAGGATAGGGGTGGAGAGGATAGGGGGGGAGAGGATAGGGGGGGAGAGGATAGAGGGGGAGAGGATAGGGGTGGAGAGGATAGGGGTGGAGAGGATAGGGGTGGAGAGGATAGGGGTGGAGAGGATAGAGGGGGAGAGGATAGGGGTGGAGAGGATAGGGGTGGAGAGGATAGAGGGGGAGAGGATAGGGGTGGAGAGGATAGGGGTGGAGAGGATAGGGGTGGAGAGGATAGGGGTGGAGAGGATAGAGGGGGAGAGGATAGGGGTGGAGAGGATAGAGGGGGAGAGGATAGGGGTGGAGAGGATAGAGGGGGAGAGGATAGGGGTGGAGAGGATAGGGGTGGAGAGGATAGAGGGGGAGAGGATAGGGGTGGAGAGGATAGGGGTGGAGAGGATAGGGGTGGAGAGGATAGGGGTGGAGAGGATAGAGGGGGAGAGGATAGGGGTGGAGAGGATAGGGGTGGAGAGGATAGAGGGGGAGAGGATAGGGGTGGAGAGGATAGGGGTGGAGAGGATAGAGGGGGAGAGGATAGGGGTGGAGAGGATAGGGGTGGAGAGGATAGGGGTGGAGAGGATAGGGGTGGAGAGGATAGAGGGGGAGAGGATAGGGGTGGAGAGGATAGGGGTGGAGAGGATAGGGGTGGACGGATAGGGGTGGAGAGGATAGAGGGGGAGAGGATAGGGGTGGAGAGGATAGGGGTGGAGAGGATAGAGGGGGAGAGGATAGGGGTGGAGAGGATAGGGGTGGAGAGGATAGGGGTGGAGAGGATAGAGGGGGAGAGGATAGGGGTGGAGAGGATAGGGGTGGAGAGGATAGGGGTGGAGAGGATAGGGGTGGAGAGGATAGGGGTGGAGAGGATAGAGGGGGAGAGGATAGGGGTGGAGAGGATAGGGGTGGAGAGGATAGGGGTGGAGAGGATAGGGGTGGAGAGGATAGAGGGGGAGAGGATAGAGGGGGAGAGGATAGGGGTGGAGAGGATAGAGGGGGAGAGGATAGGGGTGGAGAGGATAGGGGTGGAGAGGATAGGGGTGGAGAGGATAGGGGTGGAGAGGATAGGGGTGGAGAGGATAGGATAGGGGTGGAGAGGATAGGGGTGGAGAGGATAGAGGGGGAGAGGATAGGGGTGGAGAGGATAGAGGGGGAGAGGATAGAGGGGGAGAGGATAGGGGTGGAGAGGATAGGGGTGGAGAGGATAGGGGTGGAGAGGATAGGGGTGGAGAGGATAGAGGGGGAGAGGATAGGGGTGGAGAGGATAGGGGGGAGAGGATAGGGGTGGAGAGGATAGGGGTGGAGAGGATAGGGGTGGAGAGGATAGGGGTGGAGAGGATAGAGGGGGAGAGGATAGGGGTGGAGAGGATAGAGGGGGAGAGGATAGGGGTGGAGAGGATAGGGGTGGAGAGGATAGGGGTGGAGAGGATAGGGGTGAGTGAGGATGACGGGGAGAGGATAGGGGTGGAGAGGATAGGGGTGAGTGAGGATGACGGGGAGAGGATAGGGGTGGAGAGGATAGGGGTGGAGAGGATAGGGGTGAGAGAGGATAGGGGTGGAGAGGATAGGGGTGGAGAGGATAGGGGTGGAGAGGATAGGGGTGAGTGAGGATGACGGGGAGAGGATAGGGGTGGAGAGGATAGAGGGGGAGAGGATAGGGGTGGAGAGGATAGGGGTGAGTGAGGATGACGGGGAGAGGATAGGGGTGGAGAGGATAGGGGTGGAGAGGATAGGGGTGAGTGAGGATGACGGGGAGAGGATAGGGGTGGAGAGGATAGGGGGGGAGAGGATAGGGGTGGAGAGGATAGGGGTGGAGAGGATAGGGGTGGAGAGGATAGGGGTGAGAGAGGATAGGGGTGGAGAGGATAGGATAGGGGTGGAGAGGATAGGGGTGGAGAGGATAGGGGTGGAGAGGATAGGGGTGAGTGAGGATGACGGGGAGAGGATAGGGGTGGAGAGGATAGAGGGGGAGAGGATAGGGGTGGAGAGGATAGGGGTGGAGAGGATAGGGGTGGAGAGGATAGGGGTGGAGAGGATAGGGGTGGAGGGGATAGGGGTGGAGGGGATAGGGGTGGAGAGGATAGGGGTGGAGAGGATAGGGGGGAGAGGAGAGGGGTGGAGAGGATAGGGGTGGAGAGGATGACGGGGAGAGGATAGGGTTGGAGAGGATAGGGGTGGAGAGGATAGGGTTGGAGAGGATGACGGGGAGAGGATAGGGGTGGAGAGGATAGGGGTGGAGAGGATAGGGGTGGAGAGGATAGGGGTGGAGAGGATAGGGGTGGAGAGGATAGGGGTGAGAGAGGATGGCAGGTAGAGGATAGGGGTTGAGAGGATAGGGGTGGAGAGGATAGGGGTGGAGAGGGGTGGAGAGGATAGGGGTGGAGAGGATAGGGGTGGAGAGGATGGGGGTAGAGAGGATAGGGGTAGAGAGGATAGGGGTGGAGAGGATAGGGGTGGAGAGGATAAGGGTGGAGAGGATAGGGGTGGAGAGGATAGGGGTGGAGAGGATAGGGGTGGAGAGGATAGGGGTGGAGAGGATGACGGGGAGAGGATAGGGGTGGAGAGGATAGGGGTGGAGAGGATAGGGGTGGAGAGGATGACGGGGAGAGGATAGGGGTGGAGAGGATAGGGGTGGAGAGGATATGGGTGGAGAGGATAGGGGTGGAGAGGATAGGGGTGGAGAGGATAGGGGTGGAGAGGATAGGGGTGAGTGAGGATGACGGGGAGAGGATGGGGGTGGAGAGGATAGGGATGGAGAGGATAGGGGTGAGACAGGATGGCGGGTGGAGAGGATAGGGGTGAGTGAGGATGACGGGGAGAGGATAGGGGTGGAGAGGATAGGGGTGAGAGAGGATAGGGGTGGAGAGGATAGGGGTGAGTGAGGATGACAGGGAGAGGATAGGGGTGGAGAGGATAGGGGTGAGAGAGGATGGCGGGTGGAGAGGATAGGGGTGGAGAGGATAGGGGTGAGAGAGAATGGCGGGGAGAGGATAGGGGTGGAGAGGATAGGGGGTGAGAGAGGATAGGAGAGGGGGAGAGAGGATAGGGGTGGAAATGATAGGGGTAGAGAGGATAGGGGTGGAGAGGATAGGGGTGGAGAGGATAGGGGTGGAGAGGATAGGGGTGGAGAGGATGACGGGGAGAGGATAGGGGTGGAGAGGATAGGGGTGGAGAGGATAGGGGTGGAGAGGATGGGGGGGGGGAGGATAGGGGTGGAGAGGATAGGGGTGAGTGAGGATGACGGGGAGAGGATAGGGGTGGAGAGGATAGGGGTGGAGAGGATAGGGGTGAGAGAGGATAGGGGTGGAGAGGATAGGGGTGGAGAGGATAGGGGTGGAGAGGATAGGGGTGAGTGAGGATGACGGGGAGAGGATAGGGGTGGAGAGGATAGAGGGGGAGAGGATAGGGGTGGAGAGGATAGGGGTGAGTGAGGATGACGGGGAGAGGATAGGGGTGGAGAGGATAGGGGTGGAGAGGATAGGGGTGGAGAGGATAGGGGTGAGTGAGGATGACGGGGAGAGGATAGGGGTGGAGAGGATAGGGGTGAGTGAGGATGACGGGGAGAGGATAGGGGTGGAGAGGATAGGGGTGGAGAGGATAGGGGTGGAGAGGATAGGGGTGAGAGAGGATAGGGGTGGAGAGGATAGGATAGGGGTGGAGAGGATAGGGGTGGAGAGGATAGGGGTGGAGAGGATAGGGGTGAGTGAGGATGACGGGGAGAGGATAGGGGTGGAGAGGATAGAGGGGGAGAGGATAGGGGTGGAGAGGATAGGGGTGGAGAGGATAGGGGTGGAGAGGATAGGGGTGGAGAGGATAGGGGTGGAGAGGATAGGGGTGGAGAGGATGGGGTGGAGAGGATAGGGGTGGAGGGGATAGGGGTGGAGGGGATAGGGGTGGAGAGGATAGGGGTGGAGAGGATAGGGGTGGAGAGGATAGGGGTGGAGAGGATGACGGGGAGAGGATAGGGGTGGAGAGGATAGGGGTGGAGAGGATAGGGTTGGAGAGGATGACGGGGAGAGGATAGGGGTGGAGAGGATAGGGGTGGAGAGGATAGGGGTGGAGAGGATAGGGGTGGAGAGGATAGGGGTGGAGAGGATAGGGGTGGAGAGGATAGAGGGGGAGAGGATAGGGGTGGAGAGGATAGGGGTGGAGAGGATAGGGGTGGAGAGGATAGGGGTGGAGAGGATAGAGGGGGAGAGGATAGGGGTGGAGAGGATAGGGGTGGAGAGGATAGGGGTGGAGAGGATAGAGGGGGAGAGGATAGAGGGGGAGAGGATAGGGGTGGAGAGGATAGAGGGGGAGAGGATAGGGGTGGAGAGGATAGGGGTGGAGAGGATAGGGGTGGAGAGGATAGGGGTGGAGAGGATAGGGGTGGAGAGGATAGGATAGGGGTGGAGAGGATAGGGGTGGAGAGGATAGAGGGGGAGAGGATAGGGGTGGAGAGGATAGAGGGGGAGAGGATAGAGGGGGAGAGGATAGGGGTGGAGAGGATAGGGGTGGAGAGGATAGGGGTGGAGAGGATAGGGGTGGAGAGGATAGAGGGGGAGAGGATAGGGGTGGAGAGGATAGGGGGGAGAGGATAGGGGTGGAGAGGATAGGGGTGGAGAGGATAGGGGTGGAGAGGATAGAGGGGGAGAGGATAGGGGTGGAGAGGATAGAGGGGGAGAGGATAGGGGTGGAGAGGATAGGGTTGGAGAGGATAGGGGTGGAGAGGATAGGGGTGAGTGAGGATGACGGGGAGAGGATAGGGGTGGAGAGGATAGGGGTGAGTGAGGATGACGGGGAGAGGATAGGGGTGGAGAGGATAGGGGTGGAGAGGATAGGGGTGAGAGAGGATAGGGGTGGAGAGGATAGGGGTGGAGAGGATAGGGGTGGAGAGGATAGGGGTGAGTGAGGATGACGGGGAGAGGATAGGGGTGGAGAGGATAGAGGGGGAGAGGATAGGGGTGGAGAGGATAGGGGTGAGTGAGGATGACGGGGAGAGGATAGGGGTGGAGAGGATAGGGGTGAGTGAGGATGACGGGGAGAGGATAGGGGTGGAGAGGATAGGGGTGGAGAGGATAGGGGTGGAGAGGATAGGGGTGAGAGAGGATAGGGGTGGAGAGGATAGGATAGGGGTGGAGAGGATAGGGGTGGAGAGGATAGGGGTGGAGAGGATAGGGGTGAGTGAGGATGACGGGGAGAGGATAGGGGTGGAGAGGATAGAGGGGGAGAGGATAGGGGTGGAGAGGATAGGGGTGGAGAGGATAGGGGTGGAGAGGATAGGGGTGGAGAGGATAGGGGTGGAGGGGATAGGGGTGGAGGGGATAGGGGTGGAGAGGATAGGGGTGGAGAGGATAGGGTGGAGAGGATAGGGGTGGAGAGGATAGGGGTGGAGAGGATGACGGGGAGAGGATAGGGGTGGAGAGGATAGGGGTGGAGAGGATAGGGTTGGAGAGGATGACGGGGAGAGGATAGGGGTGGAGAGGATAGGGGTGGAGAGGATAGGGGTGGAGAGGATAGGGGTGGAGAGGATAGGGGTGAGAGAAGATGGCGGGTAGAGGATAGGGGTTGAGAGGATAGGGGTGGAGAGGATAGGGGTGGAGAGGATAGGGGTGGAGAGGGGTGGAGAGGATAGGGGTGGAGAGGATAGGGGTGGAGAGGATGGGGGTAGAGAGGATAGGGGTAGAGAGGATAGGGGTGGAGAGGATAGGGGTGGAGAGGATAAGGGTGGAGAGGATAGGGGTGGAGAGGATAGGGGTGGAGAGGATAGGGGTGGAGAGGATAGGGGTGGAGAGGATGACGGGGAGAGGATAGGGGTGGAGAGGATAGGGGTGGAGAGGATAGGGGTGGAGAGGATGACGGGGAGAGGATAGGGGTGGAGAGGATAGGGGTGGAGAGGATAGGGGTGGAGAGGATATGGGTGGAGAGGATAGGGGTGGAGAGGATAGGGGTGGAGAGGATAGGGGTGGAGAGGATAGGGGTGAGTGAGGATGACGGGGAGAGGATGGGGGTGGAGAGGATAGGGATGGAGAGGATAGGGGTGAGACAGGATGGCGGGTGGAGAGGATAGGGGTGAGTGAGGATGACGGGGAGAGGATAGGGGTGGAGAGGATAGGGGTGAGAGAGGATAGGGGTGGAGAGGATAGGGGTGAGTGAGGATGACAGGGAGAGGATAGGGGTGGAGAGGATAGGGGTGAGAGAGGATGGCGGGTGGAGAGGATAGGGGTGGAGAGGATAGGGGTGAGAGAGAATGGCGGGGAGAGGATAGGGGTGGAGAGGATAGGGGGTGAGAGAGGATAGGAGAGGGGGAGAGAGGATAGGGGTGGAAATGATAGGGGTAGAGAGGATAGGGGTGGAGAGGATAGGGGTGGAGAGGATAGGGGTGGAGAGGATAGGGGTGGAGAGGATGACGGGGAGAGGATAGGGGTGGAGAGGATAGGGGTGGAGAGGATAGGGGTGGAGAGGATAGGGGTGGAGAGGATAGGGGTGGAGAGGATAGGGGTGAGTGAGGATGACGGGGAGAGGATAGGGGTGGAGAGGATAGGGGTGGAGAGGATAGGGGTGAGAGAGGATAGGGGTGGAGAGGATAGGGGTGGAGAGGATAGGGGTGGAGAGGATAGGGGTGAGTGAGGATGACGGGGAGAGGATAGGGGTGGAGAGGATAGAGGGGGAGAGGATAGGGGTGGAGAGGATAGGGGTGAGTGAGGATGACGGGGAGAGGATAGGGGTGGAGAGGATAGGGGTGGAGAGGATAGGGGTGGAGAGGATAGGGGTGAGTGAGGATGACGGGGAGAGGATAGGGGTGGAGAGGATAGGGGTGAGTGAGGATGACGGGGAGAGGATAGGGGTGGAGAGGATAGGGGTGGAGAGGATAGGGGTGGAGAGGATAGGGGTGAGAGAGGATAGGGGTGGAGAGGATAGGATAGGGGTGGAGAGGATAGGGGTGGAGAGGATAGGGGTGGAGAGGATAGGGGTGAGTGAGGATGACGGGGAGAGGATAGGGGTGGAGAGGATAGGGGTGGAGAGGATAGAGGGGGAGAGGATAGGGGTGGAGAGGATAGGGGTGGAGAGGATAGGGGTGGAGAGGATAGGGGTGGAGAGGATAGGGGTGGAGAGGATAGGGGTGGAGAGGATAGGGGTGGAGAGGATAGGGGTGGAGGGGATAGGGGTGGAGGGGATAGGGGTGGAGAGGATAGGGGTGGAGAGGATAGGGGTGGAGAGGATAGGGGTGGAGAGGATGACGGGGAGAGGATAGGGGTGGAGAGGATAGGGGTGGAGAGGATAGGGTTGGAGAGGATGACGGGGAGAGGATAGGGGTGGAGAGGATAGGGGTGGAGAGGATATGGGTGGAGAGGATAGGGGTGGAGAGGATAGGGGTGGAGAGGATAGGGGTGGAGAGGATAGGGGTGAGAGAGGATGGCGGGTAGAGGATAGGGGTTGAGAGGATAGGGGTGGAGAGGATAGGGGTGGAGAGGATAGGGGTGGAGAGGGGTGGAGAGGATAGGGGTGGAGAGGATAGGGGTGGAGAGGATGGGGGTAGAGAGGATAGGGGTAGAGAGGATAGGGGTGGAGAGGATAGGGGTGGAGAGGATAAGGGTGGAGAGGATAGGGGTGGAGAGGATGGGGTGGAGAGGATAGGGGTGGAGAGGATAGGGGTGGAGAGGATGACGGGGAGAGGATAGGGGTGGAGAGGATAGGGGTGGAGAGGATAGGGGTGGAGAGGATGACGGGGAGAGGATAGGGGTGGAGAGGATAGGGGTGGAGAGGATAGGCTTGGAGAGGATATGGGTGGAGAGGATAGGGGTGGAGAGGATAGGGGTGGAGAGGATAGGGGTGGAGAGGATAGGGGTGAGTGAGGATGACGGGGAGAGGATGGGGGTGGAGAGGATAGGGATGGAGAGGATAGGGGTGAGACAGGATGGCGGGTGGAGAGGATAGGGGTGAGTGAGGATGACGGGGAGAGGATAGGGGTGGAGAGGATAGGGGTGAGAGAGGATAGGGGTGGAGAGGATAGGGGTGAGTGAGGATGACAGGGAGAGGATAGGGGTGGAGAGGATAGGGGTGAGAGAGGATGGCGGGTGGAGAGGATAGGGGTGGAGAGGATAGGGGTGAGAGAGAATGGCGGGGAGAGGATAGGGGTGGAGAGGTTAGGGGGTGAGAGAGGATAGGAGAGGGGGAGAGAGGATAGGGGTGGAAATGATAGGGGTAGAGAGGATAGGGGTGGAGAGGATAGGGGTGGAGAGGATAGGGGTGGAGAGGATAGGGGTGGAGAGGATGACGGGGAGAGGATAGGGGTGGAGAGGATAGGGGTGGAGAGGATAGGGGTGGAGAGGATGACGGGGAGAGGATAGGGGTGGAGAGGATAGGGGTGGAGAGGATAGGGGTGGAGAGGATAGGGGTGGAGAGGATAGGGGTGAGTGAGGATGACGGGGAGAGGATGGGGGTGGAGAGGATAGGGGTGGAGAGGATAGGGGTGAGAGAGGATGGCGGGTGGAGAGGATAGGGGTGAGTGAGGATGACGGGGAGAGGATAGGGGTGGAGAGGATAGGGGTGAGAGAGGATAGGGGTGGAGAGGATAGGGGTGAGTGAGGATGACGGGGAGAGGATAGGGGTGGAGAGGATAGGGGTGAGAGAGGATGGCGGGTGGAGAGGATAGGGGTGGAGAGGATAGGGGTGAGAGAGAATGGCGGGGAGAGGATAGGGGTGGAGAGGATAGGGGGTGAGAGAGGATAGGAGAGGGGGAGAGAGGATAGGGGTGGAAATGATAGGGGGTGGAGGGGATAGGATAGGGGGAGAGGATAGGGCGGGAAAGGATAGGGGTGGAGAGGATAGGGGGAGAGGATAGGGAGAGAGGTTAGCGGGGGAGAGGATGGGGGGAGAGGAAAGGGGGGAGAGGATATGGGGAGAGGATAGAGGGGGGGGGGTGAGGATAGGGGGGGGGTAGGGAGCGAGGAAAGGAGGTGGAGAGGATAGAGGGGGAGAAGATAGGAGGGAGAGGATAAGGGTGGAGAGGATAGGGGTGGAGAGGATAGGGGTGAGTGAGGATGACGGGGAGAGGATAGGGTTGGAGAGAATAGTGGTAGAGAGGATAGGGGTGGATTGTAGTTAGCGTTTCCTCAATTCTTCCGGTAGCTAGCAAGGGATTCTGTGGAAATCAAGTCCCATTCTACTGTAGAACTCGACACTGTGTGAGACGCAAACTCTCGTTGGAGTGACCTGGGCTATGACTTTTAAGGTATCCCTTCGGGCCATGACTGTATACAATGTCAGCCATTTTGGTCAGGGAGTTGGTCTACCATTGTTTGCCAGTGCTGTCATAAGATGTGTAAACAACGAATTGGAAGAATTTATCTGCACTGCATGTTTGTTAGCTAGCCAGCCAGTTTGAGGAACTGGATTGACAAACATTGAGGGTTTATGAAAATAGCCCCTCTATTAATTTAATAGGCTCTCTATCCTTATCTAAACAACCTGACGTTCTAGCTTGGAAAAGTCTAAACGGGATCCTTTGGGCATCCAACTCTGACTTCACCCCATTGAAGTCAAAATGTTAAACGGTTAGGGTTAAGGTTAGGGTTAAGGTTAGGTAAGGGTTAAGGTTAGGGTTAAGGTTAGGTAAGGGTTAAGGTTAGGTAAGGGTTAAGGTTAGGTAAGGGTTAAGGTTAGGTAAGGGTTAAGGTTAGGTAAGGGTTAGGTAAGGGTTAAGGTTAAGTAAGGGTTAAGGTTAGGTAAGGGTTAGTTTAGGGGTAAGGTTAGGTAAGGGTTAAGGTTAGGTAAGGGTTAAGGTTAGGTAAGGGTTAAGGTTAGGTAAGGGTTAAGGTAAGGTAAGGGTTAAGGTTAGGTAAGGGTTAAGGTTAGGTAAGGGTTAAGGTAAGGGTTAAGGTAAGGTAAGGGTTAAGGTTAGGTTAGGGTTAAGGTTAGGTTAGAGTTGAGGTTAGGTAAGGGTTAAGGTAAGGTAAGGGTTAAGGTAAGGTAAGGGTTAAGGTTAGGTTAGGGTTAAGGTTAGGTTAGGGTTAAGGTTAGGGTTAAGGTTAGGTTTTATTGTAGGGACGTTCCAAGGGGGATGGTATTTTTGTCTGTAATATAACCATTTTGTGTGCAATAAAGCATTCTGATTGGATGGGCCTGGCTCCCAAGTGGGTGGGCTTTTGCCTGGGAGGGCATAAGCCCACCCACTTGGGAGCCAGGCCCATCCATGGCGGCGCCCCTGCCCAGTCATGTGAATCCATAGATTAGGGCCTAATGAATTTATTTCAATTGAATGATTTCCTTATATGAATTGTCACTCAGCAAAACCTTTGAAATTGTTTATATTTTTGTTCAGTATAGTAACTACTCTCTATATAGACTACAGTTTGAGCAGTGGAGCTGTGTGTAGACTCTGGGCCAGTGTTCAGTATAGTAACTACTCTCTATATAGGCTACAGTTTGAGCAGTGGGGCTGTGTGTAGACTCTGGGCCAGTGTTCAGTATAGTAACTACTCTCTATATAGACTACAGTTTGAGCAGTGGAGCTGTGTGTAGACTCTGGGCCAGTGTTCAGTATAGTAACTACTCTCTATATAGGCTACAGTTTGACCAGTGGGGCTGTGTGTAGACTCTGGGCCAGTGTTCAGTATAGTAACTACTCTCTATATAGGCTACAGTTTGAGCAGTGGGGCTGTGTGTAGACTCTGGGCCAGTGTTCAGTATAGTAACTACTCTCTATATAGACTACAGTTTGAGCAGTGGGGCTGTGTGTAGACTCTGGGCCAGTGTTCAGTATAGTAACTACTCTCTATATAGACTACAGTTTGAGCAGTGGGGCTGTGTGTAGACTCTGGGCCAGTGTTCAGTATAGTAACTACTCTCTATATAGACTACAGTTTGAGCAGTGGGGCTGTGTGTAGACTCTGGGCCAGTGTTCAGTATAGTAACTACTCTCTATATAGACTACAGTTTGACCAGTGGGGCTGTGTGTAGACTCTGGGCCAGTGTTCAGTATAGTAACTACTCTCTATATAGACTACAGTTTGAGCAGTGGGGCTGTGTGTAGACTCTGGGCCAGTGTTCAGTATAGTAACTACTCTCTATATAGACTACAGTTTGAGCAGTGGGGCTGTGTGTAGACTCTGGGCCAGTGTTCAGTATAGTAACTACTCTCTATATAGACTACAGTTTGAGCAGTGGGGCTGTGTGTAGACTCTGGGCCAGTGTTCAGTATAGTAACTACTCTCTATATAGACTACAGTTTGAGCAGTGGGGCTGTGTGTAGACTGTGGGCCAGTGTTCAGTATAGTAACTACTCTCTATATAGACTACAGTTTGAGCAGTGGGGCTGTGTGTAGACTCTGGGCCAGTGTTCAGTATAGTAACTACTCTCTATATAGACTACAGTTTGAGCAGTGGGGCTGTGTGTAGACTCTGGGCCAGTGTTCAGTATAGTAACTACTCTCTATATAGACTACAGTTTGACCAGTGGGGCTGTGTGTAGACTCTGGGCCAGTGTTCAGTATAGTAACTACTCTCTATATAGACTACAGTTTGAGCAGTGGGGCTGTGTGTAGACTCTGGGCCAGTGTTCAGTATAGTAACTACTCTCTATATAGACTACAGTTTGAGCAGTGGGGCTGTGTGTAGACTCTGGGCCAGTGTTCAGTATAGTAACTACTCTCTATATAGACTACAGTTTGAGCAGTGGGGCTGTGTGTAGACTCTGGGCCAGTGTTCAGTATAGTAACTACTCTCTATATAGACTACAGTTTGAGCAGTGGGGCTGTGTGTAGACTCTGGGCCAGTGTTCAGTATAGTAACTACTCTCTATATAGACTACAGTTTGAGCAGTGGGGCTGTGTGTAGACTCTGGGCCAGTGTTCAGTATAGTAACTACTCTCTATATAGACTACAGTTTGAGCAGTGGGGCTGTGTGTAGACTCTGGGCCAGTGTTCAGTATAGTAACTACTCTCTATATAGACTACAGTTTGACCAGTGGAGCTGTGTGTAGACTCTGGGCCAGTGTTCAGTATAGTAACTACTCTCTATATAGACTACAGTTTATTTGAGCGGTGTGTTGACTCTGTGGTTCACCAGGAGAATTATACTTTGTTTCTTTTTACCCAGCAGCCATGTCTTCTCTCCATACAGTTATTCTACAGGATACAGCTGTTCCCTCATCGGATAGATCATTACATTATTGTGTTCAGCGGGCAGATAACTTTATTATATTCACTGTTCTGAACATTGTTTATTTTAAACTTGTTTTCCCTGTAGCACAGTGACAGCTGTATTTTCTGTCCACTAAGCAGTCCTGTAATGGAAAGCACTAAACTCTACTACTCCCAGTATCTGCAGCAGGTCAGGGGGAGTAATGGAAAGCACTAAACTCTACTACTCCCAGTATCTGCAGCAGGTCAGGGGAAGTAGTCCAAGAGGTTGTTTTAGGACAGGTCTCTCCACTCTTGTAGCGATGCAAAGACTATTGGTTTAACAGACAGAAAATACAGCAGATCAAGTAATATAATAATCATTAATAATAACAATCATAATAATAACCATAAATACTACCACTACTAATCATAATAATCATTAATAATAACAATCATAATAATAACCATAAATACTACCACTACTAATCATAATAATCATTAATAATAACAATCATGATAATAACTGTAAATACTACCACTACTAATCACAATAATCATTAATAATAACAATCATGATAATAACTGTAAATACTACCACTACTAATCATAATAATAATTAATAATAACAATCATGATAATAACTGTAAATACTACCACTACTAATCACAATAATCATTAATAATAACAATCATGATAATAACTGTAAATACTACCACTACTAATCATAATAATCATTAATAATAACAATCGTAATAATAACCATAAATACTTCCACTGCTAATCATACTAATCATTATAATCATAATAATTTAGTTCAATTTTTTATAAAAAAAAAACAACAGATGAGAAAAAGAAAGGAACATCAACCTACGAACTTCTTTGGGAAGAGAACTAAAGATGTACACGTTTATAGGGTTACTATTCATTATATACAGTAGTAGTGCAGCTCTAGTTGTTATAACTGTGATAAATATATTATTATACATTGTGTATTTTCCTGCTCTTCTCCTGTGAAGAACATTATAGCAACATGATGGAATTCAGCACACAGAGACAACCATCTACCTGTGTGTGTGTTTGATGCATATCGTACCCAGGGTCCTGGCTGTGGGAGTGTGTTGCGTTGCCATGCAGCAGAAGCAGAAGCAGCAGCAGCGGCGTGATGTCATCAGTGGGGGACATAGAGGGCGCTCTGGTGCGTCTACCTGGTTTACACTAGCTTCTATAGCCACAAAGTCAGATTCCACAGCCACAAAGTCAGATTTCCCAGCCACAAAGTCATATTCTACAGCCACAAAGTCAGATACCACAGCCACAAAGTCAGATTCCACAGCCACAAAGTCAGATTCCACAGCCACAAAGTCAGATTTCCCAGCCACAAAGTCATATTCTACAGCCACAAAGTCAGATACCACAGCCACAAAGTCAGATTCCACAGCCACAAAGTCAGATTCCACAGCCACAAAGTCAGATTTCCCAGCCACAAAGTCAGATTTCCCAGCCACAAAGTCAGATTCCACAGCCACAAAGTAAAATTTGGCTACAAAAATTAGCTTAAAGTAAGGTTAGCGTTAGGCATAAGATTAGCAGTGTGGTTAATATTAGGGTTAGGTTTAAAATCTAATTTTAAGGAGAGAAATTGTAGAAATGGGCGGGTTTATGACATTATGGGTATAGAAGCTAGTGACAACCCATCGGCATGGAATGATATGATGGTTAGAAGGTAGTATCTCCTTTACCACTGCTATAGCTGCAGGGCCGGGGCAGGACTCTTGGTTAGGGGAAACACTGGGAATGATATGATGGTTAGAAGGTAGTATCTCCTTTACCACTGCTATAGCTGCAGGGCCGGGGCAGGACTCTTGGTTAGGGGAAACACTGGGAATGATATGATGGTTAGAAGGTAGTATCTCCTTTACCACTGCTATAGATGCAGGGCCGGGGCAGGACTCTTGGTTAGGGGAAACACTGGGAATGATATGATGGTTAGAAGGTAGTATCTCCTTTACCACTGCTATAGATGCAGGGGCCGGGGCAGGACTCTTGGTTAGGGGAAACACTGGGATGAGAGGGTTTAGAATGTTCTATGATGTCATGGAATGTTATGCCAAATATGATGGTATGGCTATAGATGGTCTATGTGTGGTACACAACGGACTGTAATAGTATGTAATAGCATGGTGTGGTGGTATATAGTGTGGAGATATTCAACTCTCAGCCTCAGCCTACGAGGTCCACAGCAGCACTGACGCTCTTCAGTTTTAATGTCACTGACTGGCCAGGGAGTCCACTCACCTGGTGCCACCTGGTCTGAATCACTTCCTGGTTAGAGAGGAAGAATGACAACCAGCAGTACTGTAATGGCAATGATAAATGGTATGGCAGCGCTCATTAATGTATCTGATCTTAAAGAGCCAGTGCCTGTGAGTGATGGTGAGATGATGTTAGTTAAAGCAGTGTGGTCGGTAGAGCCAAAGATGGTGGATAAAAAAAAAAGAAGGTACGTTCCGGTCTACTTAACTAGGTGTGTCAGCAGCTGGGTTTGGTCGACTTAGACTTCCATTAAACCAGAAAAAACCCAGACAAAACCAGCGAGTGGGTGGGCGGGGGTCTCGCTTCCTTTCCGTCTCTGGTAGAGCTGTTGTTTAGGGTTAGAGGTCAGGGGTTAGAGTGAGGAGCTGTGGGGTTAGGGATTAGGGGTCAGGGCCCAGCTGCATAAAACATAGTGTTTCCCTTAAGGAATAATTTTCCCTTACCTAAGGAAATTCTTAATGTGTGTTGCATAGGGCCTGTCAAACATTTCCTTAGGCAAGGGCATCATTTAAGAGTTTTACGGTAGTTTGAAGGCATGCCGACAGAAAGAGTCTCTGGTTACCATGGAGATGACCTGATTCACTAACTGAAGTGTCATCAGAGATCGCATTTATTTTGGGAGATCGCAAACTATAACTTTTACATTCAAGACCGGAGAAACAAATTGATTCAGAAGATAATAAAACATGTTAATTTTAGTAACTTTTTTCTAAACTTGTTTCTATGGCTTTCTAGCACATCAAGCTAACTGACAGAATAGGGAACTGGAAGCTAACTGATAGAGTACGGAGCTTTAAGCTAACTGACAGAGTAGGGAGCTTTAAGCTAACTGACAGAGTACGGAGCTTTAAGCTAACTGACAGAGTACGGAGCTTTAAGCTAACTGACAGAGTAAGGAGCTTTAAACTAACTGACAGAGTAGGGAGCTTTAAACTAACTGACAGAGTACGGAGCTTTAAGCTAACTGACAGAGTACGGAGCTTTAAGCTAACTGACAGAGTACGGAGCTTTAAGCTAACTGACAGAGTACGGAGCTTTAAGCTAACTGACAGAGTACGGAGCTTTAAGCTAACTGACAGAGTACGGAGCTTTAAGCTAACTGACAAGAGTAGGGAGCTTTAAGCTAACTGACAGAGTACGGAGCTTTAAGCTAACTGACAGAATAGGGAGCTGTAAGCTAACTGACAGAGTAGGGAGCTTTAAACTAACTGACAGAGTACGGCGCTTTAAACTAACTGACAGAGTACGGAGCTTTAAACTAACTGACAGAGTAGGGAGCTTTAAGCTAACTGACAGAGTACGGCGCTTTAAACTAACTGACAGAGTAGGGAGCTTTAAGCTAACTGACAGAGTACGGCGCTTTAAACTAACTGACAGAGTACGGAGCTTTAAACTAACTGACAGAGTAGGGAGCTTTAAGCTAACTGACAGAGTACGGCGCTTTAAACTAACTGACAGAGTAGGGAGCTGTAAGCTAACTGACAGAGTAGGGAGCTTTAAGCTAACTGACAGAGTACGGCGCTTTAAACTAACTGACAGAGTAGGGAGCTTTAAGCTAACTGACAGAGTAGGGAGCTTTAAACTAACTGACAGAGTAGGGAGCTGTAAGCTAACTGACAGAGTACGGCGCTTTAAACTAACTGACAGAGTACGGAGCTTTAAACTAACTGACAGAGTAGGGAGCTTTAAACTAACTGACAGAGTAGGGAGCTTTAAACTAACTGACAGAGTACGGAGCTTTAAGCTAACTGACAGAGTAGGGAGCTTTAAACTAACTGACAGAGTACGGAGCTTTAAACTAACTGACAGAGTACGGAGCTTTAAGCTAACTGACAGAGTACGGAGCTTTAAGCTAACTGACAGAGTACGGAGCTTTAAGCTAACTGACAGAGTACGGAGCTTTAAACTAACTGACAGAGTAGGGAGCTTTAAACTAACTGACAGAGTACGGAGCTTTAAACTAACTGACAGAGTACGGAGCTTTAAACTAACTGACAGAGTACGGAGCTTTAAGCTAACTGACAGAGTACGGAGCTTTAAACTAACTGACAGAGTAGGGAACTGTAAGCTAACTGACAGAATAGGGAACTGTAAACTAATTGGAGCTGTAAGCTAACTGACAGAGTAGGGAGCTATACTGAACAAAAATATAAACTCAACATGTAAAGCGCTGGACCCATGTTTCATGAGCTGAAATAAAAGATCCCAGAAATGTTCCATGTGCACAAAAAGCTTATTTCTCTCAAATTCTGTGCACAAATTTGTTTACATCCCTGTTAGTGAGCATTTCTCTTTTGCCAAGATAATCAATCCACCTGACAGGCGTGGCATATCAAGAAGCTAATGCAACAGCATGATCATTACACAGGTGCACCTTGTGCTGGGGACAATAAAAGGCCACTAAAATGTACAGTTTTGTAACACAACACAATGCCACAGGTATCTCAAGTTTTGAGGGAGTGTGCAATTGGCCTGCTGACTGCAGGAATATCCACCAAAGCTGTTGGCAATGAATTGAATGTTAATTTCTCTACCATAAGCCATCTCTACAACGTAGTTTTAGAGAATGTGGCAGCGTGTCCAACCGGCCTCACAACCGTAGACCACGTGTAACCACGCCAGCCCAGGACCTCCACATCCGTCTTATTCACCTGCGGGATCGTCTGAGACCAGCCACCTGGACAGCTGATGAAACTGAGGGGTATTGATGTCTGTAAACATATTCTGATTGGCTGGGCCTGGCTCCCCAGTCATGAGACATCAAAAGATTAGGGCCTAATGAATGTATTTCAATTGACAGATTTCCTTATATGAGTTGTAACTCAGTAAAATCATTGAAATTGTTGTATGTTGCATTTATATTTTTGTTCAGTGTACTGTAGCTAGCTTTGTAGCCATGGCCTGTGCACATTCCATTATTTAGCTACATAGCTAGCTGGTGGAGGTTTTCCTTTAGTAACCAGGTAGAGGAAAGCAACATTCACCTACTCAAATGCTGTTTACATTGATATCAATACTGAATGCTGTTTACATTGATATCCATACTGAATGCTGTTTACATTGATATCCATACTGAATGCTGTTTACATTGATATCCATACTGAATGCTGTTTACATTGATATCCATACTGAATGCTGTTTACATTGATATCCAAACTGAATGCTGTTTACATTGATATCCATACTGAATGCTGTTTACATTGATATCCATACTGAATGCTGCTTACATTGATATCCATACTGAATGCTGTTTACATTTATATCCATACTGAATGAAGAACATACTGGACCTCATGGGCACCCTTAACCTTTTCACCTCATTTAAGGGAGAAATTTGCCTTAAAATGTTTTGTGCAAATGACTTAAAGTTAAGGAACCTTTAAGGGGAAAATGGACTTATAATGTTTTATGCAACTGGGCCCAGGGGTTAGAAGTCAGCGGATGATGCAACCGGGCCCAGGGGTCAGAAGTCAGCGGATGATGCAACCGGGCCCAGGGGTCAGAAGTCAGCGGATGATGCAACCGGGCCCAGGGGTCAGAAGTCAGCGGATGATGCAACCGGGCCCAGGGGTCAGAAGTCAGCGGATGATGCACCCGGGCCCAGGGGTCAGCAGATGCTCTTGCCAGAACTTGTAGATCTTTTTGAATGTTTTTGTAGGTATTTTCAGATGTACTGTTAACTCCTATTAGGTCCTATCCTTGTCTGTACAGTTTAAAAAATATATTGGTTTCTCTTTTTCAGGACAGACAAGACACGTAGACACAGAGAGAAATATTGATAAAATAATGAAAAAGAAGAAAGAGAATATTGAAGGATTAAATCAATCAGATGAATTGTGAAATCAACCCCTCTCTTTGAAGACAATAAATCAAATCAAAACAACAGAAAAAACTTCCATGAGATAAATAAATATAGAACACATTTAAAGCTTATACGTAAAACCATAGCAGTGAAAGGAGCGATTTCAGAGTAGTAACCATGGTGATGACGATGGTAGTCATAGTAACCGTAGTAGTGGTGGTTGTATCATAGAGTGTAAAAAGAATGGATGGAGCCATCGATGACTTCACCCTATGTGATGTCTGAAGATCAGGAAGTGTTGTGTTAGTGTGGCGCAATCTTCCTTCATGGAAACGTTGCTCAGTTTTAGCCACACTAGGAAGTGACGTTGAAGACGTCTCCTTTTTATCCACGCCAAACTAGGTGCAAAACTAGGCCCACGAGAAACGTAGCAACATTCAAAGCTATGCTGATTGGTCAGAGTTGGTTGTTTCCCTGTAAGAAGGCGTGTGAGAGAAGGAAGAATGCTAGAGAGGGAATCCCCACCAAAACAAAACATTGCCTTGCATTTTCCAGAATTTGGATATGAAGTTGCATTACTCCAGATAGAACAGACTGACCCTAGCCCCCTGGCACATAGACTATAGCAGCATAGATACCGGAGGCTGAGACAGGGGTGGGTTGGGGGAGGTAAGTAAGCTGTGAATTATATCAAGTGTTATCGCTATCTTACAATGCCGATTGGGCGGAGGCTGTGTAGTAGTGTGTCTAGCGTTAGCTTAGTGTGGTTATCCAAGTGTTTATGAAAGGACTGCAGTCTTCGTGGGCTTTACTCAGCCTTGTCTCAGGGTAGTAAGTTAGTGGTCTGTTGATATCCCTCTAGTGGTGTGGGGACTATACTCAGCCTTGTCTCAGGGTAGTAAGTTGGTGGTCTGTTGATATCCCTCTAGTGGTGTGGGGACTATACTCAGCCTTGTCTCAGGGTAGTAAGTTGGTGGTCTGTTGATATCCCTCTAGTGGTGTGGGGACTATACTCAGCCTTGTCTCAGGGTAGTAAGTTGGTGGTCTGTTGATATCCCTCTAGTGGTGTGGGGACTATACTCAGCCTTGTCTCAGGGTAGTAAGTTGGTGGTCTGTTGATATCCCTCTAGTGGTGTGGGGACTATACTCAGCCTTGTCTCAGGGTAGTAAGTTAGTGGTCTGTTGATATCCCTCTAGTGGTGTGGGGACTATACTCAGCCTAGTCTCAGGGTAGTAAGTTAGTGGTCTGTTGATAGCCCTCTAGTGGTGTGGGGACTATACTCAGCCTTGTCTCAGGGTAGTAAGTTGGTGGTCTGTTGACATCCCTCTAGTGGTGTGGGGACTATACTCAGCCTTGTCTCAGGGTAGTAAGTTAGTGGTCTGTTGATATCCCTCTAGTGGTGTGGGGACTATACTCAGCCTTGTCTCAGGGTAGTAAGTTAGTGGTCTGTTGATATCCCTCTAGTGGTGTGGGGACTATACTCAGCCTTGTCTCAGGGTAGTAAGTTAGTGGTCTGTTGATATCCCTCTAGTGGTGTGGGGACTATACTCAGCCTTGTCTCAGGGTAGTAAGTTGGTGGTCTGTTGATATCTCTCTAGTGGTGTGGGGACTATACTCAGCCTTGTCTCAGGGTAGGAAGTTGGTGGTCTGTTGATATCCCTCTAGTGGTGTGGGGACTATACTAAGCCTTGTCTCAGGGTAGTAAGTTAGTGGTCTGTTGATATCCCTCTAGTGGTGTGGGGACTATACTCAGCCTTGTCTCAGGGTAGGAAGTTGGTGGTCTGTTGATATCCCTCTAGTGGTGTGGGGACTATACTCAGCCTTGTCTCAGAGTAGTAAGTTGGTGGTCTGTTGATATCCCTCTAGTGGTGTGGGGACTATACTCAGCCTTGTCTCAGGGTAATAAGTTAGTGGTCTGTTGATATCCCTCTAGTGGTGTGGGGACTATACTCAGCCTTGTCTCAGTGTAGTAAGTTGGTGGTCTGTTGATATCCCTCTAGTGGTGTGGGGACTATACTCAGCCTGGTCTCAGGGTAGGAAGTTGGTGGTCTGTTGATATCCCTCTAGTGGTGTGGGGACTATACTCAGCCTTGTCTCAGAGTAGTAAGTTGGTGGTCTGTTGATATCCCTCTAGTGGTGTGGGGACTATACTCAGCCTTGTCTCAGGGTAATAAGTTAGTGGTCTGTTGATATCCCTCTAGTGGTGTGGGGACTATACTCAGCCTTGTCTCAGTGTAGTAAGTTGGTGGTCTGTTGATATCCCTCTAGTGGTGTGGGGACTATACTCAGCCTGGTCTCAGGGTAGGAAGTTGGTGGTCTGTTGATATCCCTCTAGTGGTGTGGGGACTATACTCAGCCTTGTCTCAGGGTAGTAAGTTGGTGGTCTGTTGATATCCCTCTAGTGGTGTGGGGACTATACTCAGCCTTGTCTCAGGGTAGGAAGTTGGTGGTCTGTTGATATCCCTCTAGTGGTGTGGGGACTATACTCAGCCTTGTCTCAGGGTAGGAAGTTGGTGGTCTGTTGATATCCCTCTCGTGGTGTGGGGGCTGTGCCTTGGCAAAGTGGGTGGGGTTATATTCTGCCTGGTTGGCCCTGTCCGGGGGTATCGTTGGAGGGGTTATATTCTGCCTGGTTGGCCCTGTCCGGGGGTATCATTGGAGGTGTTCTATTCTGCCTGGTTGGCCCTATCCGGGGGTATCGTTGGAGAGGTTATATTCTGCCTGGTTGGCCCTGCCTGGGGGTATCGTTGGACGGGGCCACAGTGTTTGCTAGTGGCATGGCAGGCATGAGCAAACTCAGAACTTCCCGTCTGCGGGGATTCCCCCTCTAGCGTTCTTCCTCTCTCACGTTCATTTAGTCACAGGGAAGGTCCGAACTCTGACAATCAGCGCAGCTTTGAATGTTGCTAGGTTACTCGTGGGCATGGTTTTGCACCAAGTTTGGCGTGGATAAAAAAATGCTTTGCAGGCTAGCTCAGTTCTGCCCCCTCTTGAAGGCTGACCTGGGGTACTGCAGGCTAGCTCAGTTCTGCCCCCTCTTGAAGGCTGACCTGGGGTACTGCAGGCTAGCTCAGTTCTGCCCCCTCTTGAAGGCTGACCTGGGGTACTGCAGGCTAGCTCAGTTCTGCCCCCTCTTGAAGGCTGACCTGGGGTACTGCAGGCTAGCTCAGTTCTGCCCCCTCTTGAAGGCTGACCTGGGGTACTGCAGGCTAGCTCAGTTCTGCCCCCTCTTGAAGGCTGACCTGGGGTACTGCAGGCTAGCTCAGTTCTGCCCCCTCTTGAAGGCTGACCTGGGGTACTGCAGGCTAGCTCAGTTCTGCCCCCTCTTGAAGGCTGACCTGGGGTACTGCAGACTAGCTCAGTTCTGCCCCCTCTTGTAGGCTGACCCGGGGTACTGGAGGCTGCATATTATCCTTATAACTTCTTCTGTGCGCAATTTTTAAATAATCGGTTCAAGGACATACATCTGGTGAAATAGAAGCAAGTATTGGTACAATGATATGTGTTAGAAAAAATATGGTATATCCACAAATATTGCCCACGATGATCGTCATACTCCCATTGACTATAATGGTGGATCCTGCTTTCTGAAAACATTGCCTGCAGTACCCCGGTCGGCCTTGAAAGGGCAGGCAGCTGTTCTACCCTGGGTTGTACTAATCATCAATAAAAAACAGAGTTACTCCGCCCCCCTGTCAGCCCAGGATCCTGTTGATCCACCGCTGTGAGAGTTTGACTGGAGCAGTAGAGGAGAGGAGGAGGGAAGGAGATGAGGGGGGAAAAGTGTCTGAGCTTTGTTGCAGAGTTTTTGTGTAGAGTTGTGTAATGTCCGATCACTCCTCTCTCCTGTGGTATAGTAGCCTGGTCATAGCAGATCACTCCTCCTCTCCTGTGGTATAGTAGCCTGGTCACAGCAGATCACTCCTTCTCTCCCTCCTCTCTCCTGTGGTATAGTAGCCTGGTCATAGCAGATCACTCCTCCTCTCTCCTGTGGTATAGTAGCCTGGTCATAGCAGATCACTCCTCCTCTCTCCTGTGGTATAGTAGCCTGGTCATAGCAGATCACTCCTCCTCTCTCCCTCCTCTCTCCTGTGGTATAGTAGCCTGGTCATAGCAGATCACTCCTCCTCTCTCCTGTGGTATAGTAGCCTGGTCATAGCAGATCACTCCTCCTTCTCTCCCTCCTCTCTCCTGTGGTATAGTAGCCTGGTCATAGCAGACCACTCCTTCTCTCCTGTGGTATAGTAGCCTGGTCATAGCAGACCACTCCTTCTCTCCTGTGGTATAGTAGCCTGGTCATAGCAGATCCCTCCTTCTCTCCCTCCTCTCTCCTGTGGTATAGTAGCCTTGTCATAGCAGACCACTCCTTCTCTCCTGTGGTATAGTAGCCTGGTCATAGCAGACCACTCCTTCTCTCCTGTGGTATAGTAGCCTGGTCATAGCAGATCACTCCTCCTTCTCTCCTGTGGTATAGTAGCCTGGTCATAGCAGATCACTCCTCCTCTCTCCTGTGGTATAGTAGCCTGGTCATAGCAGATCCCTCCTCCTCTCTCCTGTGGTATAGTAGCCTGGTCATAGCAAATCACTCCTCCACTCCTGTGGTATAGTAGCCTGGTCATAGCAGATCACTCCTCCTCTCTCCTGTGGTATAGTAGCCTGGTCATAGCAGATCCCTCCTTCTCTCCCTCCTCTCTCCTGTGGTATAGTAGCCTGGTCATAGCAGATCACTCCTCCTCTCTCCTGTGGTATAGTAGCCTGGTCACAGCAGATCACTCCTCCTCTCTCCTGTGGTATAGTAGCCTGGTCACAGCAGATCACTCCTCCTCTCCCTCCTCTCTCCTGTGGTATAGTAGCCTGGTCATAGCAGATCACTCCTCCTCTCTCCTGTGGTATAGTAGCCTGGTCACAGCAGATCACTCCTCCTCTCTCCTGTGGTATAGTAGCCTGGTCATAGCAGATCACTCCTCCTCTCTCCTGTGGTATAGTAGCCTGGTCACAGCAGATCACTCCTCCTCTCTCCTGTGGTATAGTAGCCTGGTCATAGCAGATCACTCCTCCTCTCCTGTGGTATAGTAGCCTGGTCATAGCGATAAGAAAAGAGGCAGGAAGGAAGGGCTTAACTTCTCCCTCCAGTCAGAACCTAGACTCCTTTTTACACCCCTCCTCTCTGATGGTGAAAAAATGTTCTCCTTTGAAACGTCTGTCTATTGTCTCTTCTCCCTGTCTGCCTGTCTCTCTCTCCTCTCCTGCCTGTCAGTCTGTCTGTCCTTTCCTGCCTGCATCTGTCCATGAGTTATAAGGATGTCTGAAAGCAGTAGAGGAGGAGGACAGGAGGAGGGGGCTAGGAGCCTGTTACCCCTAGCGCAGTTGTAGCTCTGGTTGCAACTTCATAATTGATGCATCGGTTACCTGGGGAAACAGCCTTGTTGTTTGTGTTGCCAAAGGTGACCAGTGTTGCGTTGTTGTTTATGTTGGTAGGGGTGACGGGGAGACTGTGTTGTCGGTAGGGCCTTGGCGGGCGGGAGCGGGAGGAGGAGGGGGGCTGGGCGGGGGGTGGAGGGGGCTTGCGGAGGGCGGGGTGGAGGTGGTGCTGGTATCGACTCAGCTCTGACTCCTCGTCGATGTCTGTGTCGTCGATCAGAGGGATGTTGTGGATGAGGTCATTGATCAGGAATTCCGGGTGAGCCATGAAGTTATGGATGGAGTTCCGTGATTCCGTTTTCTCTCGGGTCTCGTACACGTTGGTACGGAAGGCATTGACTACACGCATCTACAGGAGAAGGAGAGAAGGGGAGAGGGGGAAGAGGAAAGGGGGAAGGAGAGAGTGAGTGAGGGGGAGGAGAGGAGAGAGGGAGACAGGCAGACTTGAACGGATGGACGGAGGGACAGACACTCAGGACCAGGTGGCTGCAGTGTCACAGCTATCTGACCTCTAACCCCTGACCTCTGGCTTCCAGCCACCTGCTCCGTATGGGAAAAGAAAGAGAACCAACGTAACCAAGACAACAGAATGTTAATGAGGTTGATGTAACATCAGTTTTCCCCCACCAACCAGAACACAGCATCCAGGAGCGTTCAGCAGTCACCACTAGAAACAGGTTCAATACACCTCAGCAGCCAGCAGACCATACATGTGTGTGTGCTGGAGAGAGAGATGAGTGGACACACACACACACACACACACACACACACACACACACACACACACACACACACACACACACACACACACACACACACACACACACACACACACACACACACACAGAGACATACAGAGAGACACAGAGAGACATACAGAGAGAGAGAGACACACAGAGAGACACAGAGAGACAGACAGAGAGACATACAGAGAGAGAGACATACAGAGAGACACAGAGACAGACAGAGAGACACAGAGAGACACAGAGAGACACAGAGAGACAGACAGAGAGACACAGAGAGACAGACAGAGAGAGAGAGAGAGAGACAGACAGAGAGAGAGACACAGAGAGACAGACAGAGAGAGAGACAGACAGACAGACAGACGGAGAGAGACGGAGAGAGACGGAGAGAGACACAGAGAGACACAGAGAGACACAGAGAGACACAGAGACACAGAGAGATAGAGAGAGAGACGGAGAGAGACACAGAGAGACACAGAGAGACAGAGACAGAGACAGAGACAGAGACAGAGACAGAGACAGAGACAGAGACAGAGACAGAGAGACAGAGAGACAGAGAGAGAGATAGAGAGAGACAGACAGAGACAGAGAGACAGAGAGACAGACAGAGACAGAGAGACAGAGAGAGAGACAGAGAGAGAGAGAGAGAGAGAGAGAGAGAGAGAGAGAGAGAGAGAGAGAGAGAGAGAGAGAGAGAGAGAGAGAGAGAGAGAGAGAGAGACAGACAGACAGACAGACAGACAGACAGACAGACAGACAGACAGACAGACAGACAGACAGACAGACAGACAGACAGACAGACAGACAGACAGACAGACAGACAGACAGACAGACAGACAGACAGACAGACAGACAGACAGACAGACAGAGAGGTATAATAGATATGACACCTGTGTCTGTATGCGGTTGAGTCCTCTACACCACAGTATCTGTCCTCGTCGTAGCTCTCTCTCAGCACAGTCGATCTCTCCCTCTTCGTCTCCATCGTCCATCTCTTCCTCTTCCTCCACCGCCGCCATCGCTGCCCCAGCCTCCTTCAGACATGGTAATTGGTCGCTGGGTACCGTGGCGATCACCTGTCCCCCGACAATGCACACGGAGACAGTCGTCAGACGAGAACGGAAGAACTATTCTACACACTAGTAATGCATTACACACACACACACACACACACACACACACACACACACACACACACACACACACACACACACACACACACACACACACACACACACACACACACACACACACACACACACACACACACACACACACGCTAGTGATGCGTGGGTTGACTTTATAACCCTCCGTCTCCGTGGTTATATCCATGGCGCGGGTGGGTTTAGGGTCATAAAATACGTGTGGATAAATGTTGTGAATGTATCACTCCTGTGTAATTCATATATAAAGGCTACATTTAGGTTTTTCTTTCATTATTTGAAACTGGTGTTAGTGTAGCCTCAGCTTTAGGTCCTAACTGTATCTGGTGTTATCCTTAGCTTTAGGTCCTAACTGTACCTGGTGTTAGTGTAGCCTCAGCTTTAGGTCCTAACTGTATCTGGTGTTATCCTCAGCTTTAGGTCCTAACTGTATCTGGTGTTAGTGTAGCCTCAGCTTTAGGTCCTAACTGTATCTGGTGTTATCCTCAGCTTTAGGTCCTAACTGTATCTGGTGTTAGTGTAGCCTCAGCTTTAGGTTCTAACTGTATCTGGTGTTATCCTCAGCTTTAGGTCCTAACTGTATCTGGTGTTAGTGTAGCCTCAGCTTTAGGTCCTAACTGTAACTGGTGTTATCCTCAGCTTTAGGTCCTAACTGTATCTGGTGTTATCCTCAGCTTTAGGTCCTAACTGTATCTGGTGTTATCCTCAGCTTTAGGTCCTAACTGTATCTGGTGTTAGTGTAGCCTCAGCTTTAGGTCCTAACTGTATCTGGTGTTATCCTCAGCTTTAGGTCTTAACTGTATCTGGTGTTATCCTCAGCTTTAGGTCCTAACTGTATCTGGTGTTATCCTCAGCTTTAGGTCCTAACTGTATCTGGTGTTATCCTCAGCTTTAGGTCCTAACTGTATCTGGTGTTATCCTCAGCTTTAGGTCCTAACTGTATCTGGTGTTATCCTCAGCTTTAGGTCCTAACTGTATCTGGTGTTATCCTTAGCTTTAGGTCCTAACTGTATCTGGTGTTAGTGTAGCCTCAGCTTTAGGTCCTAACTGTATCTGGTGTTAGTGTAGCCTCAGCTTTAGGTCCTAACTGTATCTGGTGTTATCCTCAGCTTTAGGTCCTAACTGTATCTGGTGTTAGTGTATCCTCAGCTTTAGGACCTAACTGTATCTGGTGTTAGTGTAGCCTCAGCTTTAGGTCCTAACTGTATCTGGTGTTATCCTCAGCTTTAGGTCTTAACTGTATCTGGTGTTATCCTCAGCTTTAGGACCTAACTGTATCTGGTGTTATCCTCAGCTTTAGGTCTTAACTGTATCTGGTGTTATCCTCAGCTTTAGGTCTTAACTGTATCTGGTGTTATCCTCAGCTTTAGGACCTAACTGTATCTGGTGTTATCCTCAGCTTTAGGTCCTAACTGTATCTGGTGTTAGTGTAGCCTCAGCTTTAGGTCCTAACTGTATCTGGTGTTATCCTCAGCTTTAGGTCCTAACTGTAACTGGTGTTATCCTCAGCTTTAGGACCTAACTGTATCTGGTGTTAGTGTAGCCTCAGCTTTAGGTCCTAACTGTAGCTGGTGTTAGTGTAGTCTCAGCTTTAGGTCCTAACTGTATCTGGTGTTATCCTCAGCTTTAGGACCTAACTGTATCTGGTGTTAGTGTAGTCTCAGCTTTAGGTCCTAACTGTATCTGGTGTTATCCTCAGCTTTAGGACCTAACTGTATCTGGTGTTAGTGTAGCCTCAGCTTTAGGTCCTAACTGTATCTGGTGTTATCCTCAGCTTTAGGTCCTAACTGTATCTGGTGTTATCCTCAGCTTTAGGTCCTAACTGTATCTGGTGTTATCCTCAGCTTTAGGTCCTAACTGTCACTGGTGTTAGTGTAGCCTCAGCTTTAGGTCCTAACTGTAACTGGTGTTATCCTTAGCTTTAGGACCTAACTGTATCTGGTGTTAGTGTAGTCTCAGCTTTAGGTCCTAACTGTATCTGGTGTTATCCTCAGCTTTAGGACCTAACTGTATCTGGTGTTAGTGTAGCCTCAGCTTTAGGTCCTAACTGTAACTGGTGTTATCCTCAGCTTTAGGACCTAACTGTATCTGGTGTTATCCTCAGCTTTAGGACCTAACTGTATCTGGTGTTATCCTCAGCTTTAGGTCCTAACTGTATCTGGTGTTATCCTCAGCTTTAGGACCTAACTGTATCTGGTGTTATCCTCAGCTTTAGGACCTAACTGTATCTGGTGTTATCCTCAGCTTTAGGTCCTAACTGTATCTGGTGTTATCCTCAGCTTTAGGTCCTAACTGTATCTGGTGTTATCCTCAGCTTTAGGTCCTAACTGTATCTGGTGTTATCCTCAGCTTTAGGTCCTAACTGTATCTGGTGTTATCCTCAGCTTTAGGACCTAACTGTATCTGGTGTTATCCTCAGCTTTAGGTCCTAACTGTATCTGGTGTTATCCTCAGCTTTAGGTCCTAACTGTATCTGGTGTTAGTGTAGCCTCAGCTTTAGGACCTAACTGTATCTGGTGTTATCCTCAGCTTTAGGTCCTAACTGTACCTGGTGTTATCCTCAGCTTTAGGTCCTAACTGTATCTGGTGTTAGTGTAGCCTCAGCTTTAGGTCCTAACTGTATCTGGTGTTATCCTCAGCTTTAGGTCCTAACTGTATCTGGTGTTAGTGTAGCCTCAGCTTTAGGTCCTAACTGTATCTGGTGTTATCCTCAGCTTTAGGACCTAACTGTATCTGGTGTTATCCTCAGCTTTAGGTCCTAACTGTATCTGGTGTTATCCTCAGCTTTAGGTCCTAACTGTATCTGGTGTTAGTGTAGTCTCAGCTTTAGGTCCTAACTGTAACTGGTGTTATCCTTAGCTTTAGGACCTAACTGTATCTGGTGTTAGTGTAGCCTCAGCTTTAGGTCCTAACTGTATCTGGTGTTATCCTCAGCTTTAGGACCTAACTGTATCTGGTGTTATCCTCAGCTTTAGGTCCTAACTGTATCTGGTGTTATCCTCAGCTTTAGGACCTAACTGTATCTGGTGTTAGTGTATCCTCAGCTTTAGGTCCTAACTGTATCTGGTGTTATCCTCAGCTTTAGGACCTAACTGTATCTGGTGTTATCCTCAGCTTTAGGTCCTAACTGTATCTGGTGTTAGTGTATCCTCAGCTTTAGGTCCTAACTGTATCTGGTGTTATCCTCAGCTTTAGGACCTAACTGTATCTGGTGTTAGTGTATCCTCAGCTTTAGGTCCTAACTGTATCTGGTGTTATCCTCAGCTTTAGGACCTAACTGTATCTGGTGTTATCCTCAGCTTTAGGTCCTAACTGTATCTGGTGTTATCCTCAGCTTTAGGTCCTAACTGTATCTGGTGTTATCCTCAGCTTTAGGTCCTAACTGTATCTGGTGTTAGTGTAGCCTCAGCTTTAGGTCCTAACTGTATCTGGTGTTATCCTCAGCTTTAGGTCCTAACTGTATCTGGTGTTATCCTCAGCTTTAGGTCCTAACTGTATCTGGTGTTATCCTCAGCTTTAGGTCCTAACTGTATCTGGTGTTAGTGTAGCCTCAGCTTTAGGTCCTAACTGTATCTGGTGTTATCCTCAGCTTTAGGTCCTAACTGTATCTGGTGTTAGTGTAGCCTCAGCTTTAGGTCCTAACTGTATCTGGTGTTATCCTCAGCTTTAGGTCCTAACTGTACCTGGTGTTAGTGTAGCCTCAGCTTTAGGTCCTAACTGTATCTGGTGTTAGTGTAGCCTCAGCTTTAGGTCCTAACTGTATCTGGTGTTATCCTCAGCTTTAGGTCCTAACTGTATCTGGTGTTAGTGTAGCCTCAGCTTTAGGACCTAACTGTATCTGGTGTTATCCTCAGCTTTAGGTCCTAACTGTATCTGGTGTTAGTGTAGCCTCAGCTTTAGGTCCTAACTGTATCTGGTGTTATCCTCAGCTTTAGGTCCTAACTGTCACTGGTGTTAGTGTAGCCTCAGCTTTAGGGCCTAACTGTATCTGGTGTTAGTGTAGCCTCAGCTTTAGGTCCTAACTGTAACTGGTGTTATCCTCAGCTTTAGGTCCTAACTGTCACTGGTGTTAGTGTAGCCTCAGCTTTAGGGCCTAACTGTATCTGGTGTTATCCTCAGCTTTAGGTCCTAACTGTAACTGGTGTTAGTGTAGCCTCAGCTTTAGGTCCTAACTGTCACTGGTGTTAGTGTAGCCTCAGCTTTAGGGCCTAACTGTATCTGGTGTTATCCTCAGCTTTAGGACCTAACTGTAACTGGTGTTATCCTTAGCTTTAGGACCTAACTGTATCTGGTGTTAGTGTAGCCTCAGCTTTAGGTCCTAACTGTATCTGGTGTTATCCTCAGCTTTAGGTCCTAACTGTAACTGGTGTTATCCTTAGCTTTAGGACCTAACTGTATCTGGTGTTAGTGTAGTCTCAGCTTTAGGTCCTAACTGTATCTGGTGTTAGTGTAGCCTCAGCTTTAGGTCCTAACTGTATCTGGTGTTATCCTCAGCTTTAGGACCTAACTGTATCTGGTGTTATCCTCAGCTTTAGGTCCTAACTGTATCTGGTGTTAGTGTAGCCTCAGCTTTAGGTCCTAACTGTATCTGGTGTTATCCTCAGCTTTAGGTCCTAACTGTACCTGGTGTTAGTGTTATCCTCAGCTTTAGGTCCTAACTGTACCTGGTGTTATCCTCAGCTTTAGGTCCTAACTGTATCTGGTGTTATCCTCAGCTTTAGGACCTAACTGTAACTGGTGTTATCCTCAGCTTTAGGTCCTAACTGTAGCTGGTGTTAGTGTATCCTCAGCTTTAGGTCCTAACTGTATCTGGTGTTATCCTCAGCTTTAGGACCTAACTGTATCTGGTGTTAGTGTAGCCTCAGCTTTAGGTCCTAACTGTATCTGGTGTTAGTGTAGCCTCAGCTTTAGGTCCTAACTGTACCTGGTGTTATCCTCAGCTTTAGGTCCTAACTGTACCTGGTGTTATCCTCAGCTTTAGGTCCTAACTGTATCTGGTGTTAGTGTATCCTCAGCTTTAGGACCTAACTGTATCTGGTGTTATCCTCAGCTTTAGAACCTAACTGTATCTGGTGTTATCCTCAGCTTTAGATCCTAACTGTAACTGGTGTTAGTGTAGCCTCAGCTTTAGGTTCTAACTGTAACTGGTGTTATCCTCAGCTTTAGGTCCTAACAGTAGTGCCAAATGCTTTTGGGAACTTGGGCAGAAAAAGTTAACGACGATCCACCGAGGCAAAAAGGAAAATGTCAGAGATGAATTCAATAAGAAAAATGTATATAAATGAATATAAAGAGAAGGGAGGGAAAAGTAATGTTTGGGAAAAGTAACGTTCTGGAAAAAGGAAAGTAATGTTTGGGAAATATTGGGTGAAGTGTTAAATGAGGATGAGAGCAGTGCCGGGTATATTAAGTGTGATGATGTGAGGCGCTATACAAATTCAACAGTCACAAGACGGGAACTTCAAAATGGCAAGGGAACTCTATAGTTCAACGGAATGCTAGCCTAAATGAAATCTGGACGTGGACTGTTGGTTAATAACCTCTCACATGGGCTAATATAGTACGAACTCCTGCAGAATTAAGCATTTCTTGTAGTAAAATGATACACCAAATATACATTTTTAACTCGGGAACAGGAGAGGAGAAATATGATGTATTTCTTTCAGTAGCTTGAGAGAATGAATGCCCAGTTAGGGACCGTCTGTAAAGGTGCCATCTTTATCAGCATCATAAAAGCTGACAGAATTTCAACCACAGTTAGGGACCGTCCATAAAGGTGCTGTTTTTATCAGCATAATAAAAACTGACAGTATTTAAACCACAGTTAGGGACCGTCCATAAAGGTGCTGTTTTATCAGCATCATAAAAGCTGACAGAATTTCAACCACAGTTAGGGACCGTCCATAAAGGTGCTGTTTTTATCAGCATCATAAAAGCTGACAGAATTTCAATCCCATAAAATTTGCATCCAAACTGAAATCTTATCAAAAACATGTTGAGTCGTTTGACTTTTCTTAAAACCGGTCAAACTGATGTCATTTAGAAGTTTAGCAACGCAATTCTGCGACTGTTGTCTTTGGGGGTTATTGTATTTTCTCATTGGTCCCTAAACGTCTTTGCTGCGCGAGAGAAGCAGAGATAGAGGAAAGCATTCATACTGTAGATGTTTTTTATGCCATTTATTCCGGTGAGCAACGGTTTATTGAGTTTTCTCGTGCGACAACCAATGACAGAAGAGAACCTGCATGTATCTAATTATAAATAAGTGGACAAACAAATAGCCTACCAAAATGTTTGGAAATTATAAGCCGAAACACAGGCCTATCTAAAAGGCCTGTCAAAAAAAAAGATGTTCCTCTATCTATGACTCTACAGCGCATTTTCTATACTAGCGGGTTAGGGTTGGGTGCGGGCCCCAGATTTGGACTTTATCACATGACCTATAGTCAGGTGGTTGCGGATGTTAGCAAACAGCTGACCCAGGCATCACTAACGCACTGACCTGTCCCCAGAGTAATTCTCCCACTCCAACGAACAGACACCAGATACAGTTAGGTCCTAAAGCTGAGGCATCACTAACACACTGACCTGTCCCCAGAGTAATTCTCCCACTCCAACGAACAGACACCAGAGCCACTGTTCCACGCTGAGAGGAGCACAGCTGAATGGCTTGCCTCCCCATTGGACGATCACCACCTAGGGCACATAAACATACACCACATGACCAACCGGATGTGGACACCTGCTCGTCCAACATCTCATTCCAGAATCATCGGCATTAATATGGAGTTGGTCCCCCCTTTGCTGCTATAACAGCCTCCACTCTTCTGGGAAGTCATTAATATGGAGTTGGTCCCCCACTTTGCTGCTATAACAGCCTCCACTCTTCTGGGAAGTCATTAATATGGAGTTGGTCCCCCCCTTTGCTGCTATAACAGCCTCCACTCTTCTGGGAAGGCTTCCCACTAGATGTTGGAACATTGCTGTGGGGACTTGCTTCCATTCAGCCACAAGAGCATTAGTGAGGTCAGGCACTGATGTTGGGCGATTAGGTCTGGCTCGCAGTCGGCATTCCAATTCAACCCAAAGGTGTCTGATGGGGTTGAGGTCAGGGCTCTGTGCAGGCCAGTCAAGTTTTTCCACACCAATCTCGACAAAACATTTCTGTATGGACCTCGCTTTGTGCGAGGGGGGCATTGTCATGCTGAAACAGGAGAGGGCCTTCCCCAAACTGTTGCCACAAAGTTGGAAGCACAGAATCATCTAGAATGTCATTGTATGCTGTAGCATTAAGATTTCCCTTCACTGGAACTAAGGGGCCTGAACCATGAAAAACAGCCAATTATTCCTCCTCCACCAAACTTTACAGTTGGCACTATGCATTGGGGCAGGTAGAGTTCTCCTGGCATCCGCCAAACCCAGATTTGTCCGTCAGACTGCCAGATGGTGAAGCGTGATTCACCACTCCAGAGAACGTGTTTCTACTGCTCCAGAGTCCAATGGCGGCGAGCTTTACACCACTCCAGCCGACAGTTGTCATTACGCATAGTGATCTAAGGCTTGTGTGCGGCTGCTCAGCCATGGAAACCCATTCTATGAAGCTCCCAACGAACAGTTCTTGTGCTGATGTTGCTTCCAGAGGTGGTTTGGAACTCGGTACCGAGGACAGATGATTTTCCCGCGCTTCAGCACTTGGTGGTCCTGTTATTTTAGCTTGTGTGGCCTTCCACTTCACAATAACAGCACTTACAGTTGGCCCGGGCAGCTTCCACTTCACAATAACAGCACTTACAGTTGGCCCGGGCACCTTCCACTTCACAATAACAGCACTTACAGTTGGCCCGGGCAGCTTCCACTTCACAATAACAGCACTTACAGTTGGCCCGGGCACCTTCCACTTCACAATAACAGCACTTACAGTTGGCCCGGGCACCTTCCACTTCACAATAACAGCACTTACAGTTGGCCCGGGCACCTTCCACTTCACAATAACAGCACTTACAGTTGGCCCGGGCAGCTTCCACTTCACAATAACAGCACTTACAGTTGGCCCGGGCAGCTTCCACTTCACAATAACAGCACTTACAGTTGGCCCGGGCAGCTTCCACTTCACAATAACAGCACTTACAGTTGGCCCGGGCAGCTTCCACTTCACAATAACAGCACTTACAGTTGGCCCGGGCACCTTCCACTTCACAATAACAGCACTTACAGTTGGCCCGGGCAGCTTCCACTTCACAATAACAGCACTTACAGTTGGCCCGGGCAGCTTCCACTTCACAATAACAGCACTTACAGTTGGCCCGGGCACCTTCCACTTCACAATAACAGCACTTACAGTTGGCCCGGGCAGCTTCCACTTCACAATAACAGCACTTACAGTTGGCCCGGGCACCTTCCACTTCACAATAACAGCACGTACAGTTGGCCCGGGCAGCTTCCACTTCACAATAACAGCACTTACAGTTGGGCAGCTCTAGCAGAACTGGCTTGGTGGAAAGGTGTCATTCTATGACGGTGCCACGTCGAAGTTCACTGAGCTCTTCAGTACAGGCCATTCTTCTGACAATGTTTGTCTGTGGAGATTGCATGGCTGTGTGCTTGATTGTATACACCTGTCAGCAACGGGTGTGCCTGAAATAGCCGTGTCCACGTACTTTTGTATATATACTGTAGCGTACCATAATTACTATCACAGCTAAATGGCTTGTCCCCCTCCCCCCTCCACTAGACGATCACCACCTCGATAACATTACTATCACAGCTGAACATTAAATAACACATGTACAATGACTAACATGGCAGTGTATGTGTGTGTGTGTGTGTGTGTGTGCGTGTGTGTGTTTGCATGTGTGCGTGCGTGCTTGCGTGCGTGCGTGTGCGTGTGTGTGTTAGCATGTGTGTGTCCGTGCGTGTGTCCGTGCGTGTGTCCGTGCGTGCGTGTGTCCGTGCGTGCGTGTGTCCGTGCGTGCGTGTGTCCGTGCGTGTGTCCGTCCGTGCGTGTGTCCGTGCGTGTGTCCGTCCGTGCGTGTGTCCTTGCGTGTGTCCGTGCGTGTGTCCGTGCGTGTGTCCGTGCGTGTGTCCGTGCGTGTGTCCGTGCGTCCGTCCGTGCATGTGTGTCCGTGCGTGTGTCCGTGCGTGTGTCCGTGCGTGTGTCCGTGCGTGTGTCCGTGCGTCCGTCCGTGCATGTGTGTCCGTGCGTGTGTCCTTGCGTGTGTCCTTGCGTGTGTCCGTGTGTCCGTCCGTGCGTGTGTCCGTGCATGTGTCCGTGCATGTGTCCGTGCATGTGTCCTACCTGGATAACTAAGGTCCCGAACACTATGGAACAGAAGATGGGGTTAGAGAAGATTCCGTCGAAGACGTTGCGTTCTCCGTGGATCTTCCTGGCGTTGATCTCATTAAAGAGCTGCATGAGGACGAAGGTGTTGAAAATGATGGTGTAGTGTTCTGACGGAGGGGAGTGGAGCGGAGCGTTACGACCACTGTCTATGTTAAAGATACGCTCTCCTAAAGGAGAGAGGAGGGGGAGGAGAGAAGAGGGAAGAGAAGAGGAGAGAGGAAGAGGAGAGGAGAGAAGAGGGAAGAGAAGAGGAGAGAGGAAGAGGAGAGGAGGGAGGAGAAAAGAGGGAAGAGAAGAGGAGAGGAGAGAGGAGAGAGGAAGAGGAGAGGAGGGAGGAAGAGGAGAGAGGAAAGGGGAGGATGAGGGGGAGAGGAAGGAAGAGGAGGGAGGAGAAAAGAGGGAAGGAGAGAGAGAAGAGGGAAGAGAAGAGGAAAGGAGAGAGGAGAGAGGAAGAGGAGAGGAGGGAGGAAGAGGAGAGAGGAAAGGGGAGGATGAGGGGGAGAGGAAAGGAGAGGAAGAGAGGAGAGGAGGAGAGGAGAGGAAGGGAAGAGGAGGGAAGAGGAGAGATAAACTGTCAAAGAATTCTTAAGTTCTTAAGGAAAAGAGAAGTGGAGGCAAGAAGATGAATGAGGACAGGGAGGAGAAGGAAAGTAATGTATAGGAAGAAATAGGAGTGTGTGTGTGTGTGTGTGTGTGTGTGTGTGTGTGTGTGTGTGCGTGCGTGCGTGCGTGCGTGCGTGTGTGTGTGTACCTATAAACAGGAGACTAAAGATGATGATGAGCTGGTAGACTCCGTGACCCAGAATGTTCTTCAACATCGTCAAGGAGATGAGAGGGTTGTTGCGGCCGTAGGGTTTACGTAGCAACAGGGACTCTGTGGGGGGTTCTGTTGCTAGGGCAAGAGAGGCGAAGGTATCCATGATGAGGTTAACCCATAACATCTGGACTGCTTTCAGAGGAGAGTCCTGGGGGGGGGGGGGGGGAGAACGTGTGAAAAGCCACTGTTGAAACTCACAATGTTGAGTGTGTGCATGTGATACCTGTGTGATGCAGGCCCCAGTGAAGGCCACTATGACAGCCACCATGTTGACAGTCAGCTGTGTGTGTTTGTTACCTGTGTGATGCAGGCCCCAGTGAAGGCCACTATGACAGCCACCACGTTGACAGTCAGCTGTGTGTTTGTTACCTGTGTGATGCAGGCCCCAGTGAAGGCCACTATGACAGCCACCACGTTGACAGTCAGCTGTGTGTTTGTTACCTGTGTGATGCAGGCCCCAGTGAAGGCCACTATGACAGCCACCACGTTGACAGTCAGCTGTGTGTTTGTTACCTGTGTGATGCAGGCCCCAGTGAAGGCCACTATGACAGCCACCATGTTGACAGTCAGCTGTGTGTGTTTGTTACCTGTGTGATGCAGGCCCCAGTGAAGGCCACTATGACAGCCACCACGTTGACAGTCAGCTGTGTGTTTGTTACCTGTGTGATGCAGGCCCCAGTGAAGGCCACTATGACAGCCACCACGTTGACAGTCAGCTGGAACTGGAGGAACTTGGAGATGCTGTCGTAGACATTCCTCCCCCACATCACAGCCTTCACTATGCTACTGAAGTTATCGTCCGTTAATATGATGTCAGACGCCTCCTTGGCCACGTCTGTACCGGCTATACCCTGCAGAGAGAAGAGGTATGTTTTAATACCATCTAAATCCTGGAGAGAGAAGAGGTATGGTTTAATACCATCTATATCCTGGAGAGAGAAGAGGTATGGTTTAATACCATCTATATCCTGGAGAGTGAAGAGGTATGGTTTAAAACCGTCTATATCATGGAGAGAGAAGAGGTATGGTTTAATACCATCTATATCCTGGAGAGAGAAGAGGTATGGTTTAATACCATCTATATCCTGGAGGGAGAAGAGGTATGGTTTAATACCATCTATATCCTGGAGAGAGAAGAGGTATGGTTTAATACCGTCTATATCCTGGAGAGAGAAGAGGTATGGTTTAATACCATCTATATCCTGGAGAGAGAAGAGGTATGGTTTAATACCATCTATATCCTGGAGAGAGAAGAGGTATGGTTTAATACCGTCTATATCCTGGAGAGAGAAGAGGTATGGTTTAATACCATCTATATCCTGGAGAGAGAAGAGGTATGGTTTAATACCATCTATATCCTGGAGAGAGAAGAGGTATGGTTTAATACCATCTATATCCTGGAGAGAGAAGAGGTATGGTTTAATACCATCTATATCCTGGAGAGAGAAGAGGTATGGTTTAATACCATCTATATCCTGGAGAGAGAAGAGGTATGGTTTAATACCGTCTATATCCTGGAGAGAGAAGAGGTATGGTTTAATACCATCTATATCCTGGAGAGAGAAGAGGTATGGTTTAATACCATCTATATCCTGGAGAGAGAAGAGGTATGGTTTAATACCATCTATATCCTGGAGATAGAAGAGGTATGGTTTAATACCATCTATATCCTGGAGAGAGAAGAGGTATGGTTTAATACCATCTATATCCTGGAGAGAGAAGAGGTATGGTTTAATACCGTCTATATCCTGGAGAGAGAAGAGGTATGGTTTAATAACATCTATATCCTGGAGAGAGAAGAGGTATGGTTTAATACCATCTATATCCTGGAGATAGAAGAGGTATTGTTTAATACCATCTATATCCTGGAGAGAGAAGAGGTATTGTTTAATACCGTCTATATCCTGGAGAGAGAAGAGGTATGGTTTAATACCATCTATACCCTGCAGAGAGAGAAGAGGTATGGTTTAATACCATCTATATCCTGGAGAGAGAAGAGGTATGGTTTAATACCATCTATATCCTGGAGAGAGAAGAGGTATGGTTTAATACCATCTATATCCTGGAGAGAGAAGAGGTATGGTTTAATACCATCTATATACTGGAGAGAGAAGAGGTATGGTTTAATACCATCTATATCCTGGAGAGAGAAGAGGTATGGTTTAATACCATCTATATCCTGGAGAGAGAAGAGGTATGGTTTAATACCATCTATATCCTGGAGAGAGAAGAGGTATGGTTTAATACCGTCTATATCCTGGAGAGAGAAGAGGTATGGTTTAATACCGTCTATATCCTGGAGAGAGAAGAGGTATGGTTTAATACCGTCTATATCCTGGAGAGAGAAGAGGTATGGTTTAATACCGTCTATATCCTGGAGAGAGAAGAGGTATGGTTTAATACCGTCTATATCCTGGAGAGAGAAGAGGTATGGTTTAATACCGTCTATATCCTGGAGAGAGAAGAGGTATGGTTTAATACCGTCTATATCCTGGAGAGAGAAGAGGTATGGTTTAATACCATCTATATCCTGGAGAGAGAAGAGGTATGGTTTAATACCGTCTATATCCTGGAGAGAGAAGAGGTATGGTTTAATACCATCTATATCCTGGAGAGAGAAGAGGTATGGTTTAATACCATCTATATCCTGCAGAGAGAAGAGGTATGGTTTAATACCATCTATATCCTGGAGAGAGAGAAGAGGTATGGTTTAATACCGTCTATATCCTGGAGAGAGAAGAGGTATGGTTTAATACCGTCTATATCCTGGAGAGAGAAGAGGTATGGTTTAATACCATCTATACCCTGCAGAGAGAGAAGAGGTATGGTTTAATACCATCTATACCCTGCAGAGAGAGAAGAGGTATGGTTTAATACCATCTATATCCTGGAGAGAGAAGAGGTATGGTTTAATACCATCTATATCCTGGAGAGAGAAGAGGTATGGTTTAATACCATCTATATCCTGGAGAGAGAAGAGGTATGGTTTAATACCATCTATATCCTGGAGAGAGAAGAGGTATGGTTTAAAACCGTCTATATCATGGAGAGAGAAGAGGTATGGTTTAATACCATCTATATCCTGGAGAGAGAAGAGGTATGGTTTAATACCGTCTATATCCTGGAGAGAGAAGAGCTATGGTTTAATACCGTCTATATCCTGGAGAGAGAAGAGGTATGGTTTAATACCATCTATACCCTGCAGAGAGAGAAGAGGTATGGTTTAATACCATCTATATCCTGGAGAGAGAAGAGGTATGGTTTAATACCGTCTATATCCTGGAGAGAGAAGAGGTATGGTTTAATACCGTCTATATCCTGGAGAGAGAAGAGGTATGGTTTAATACCGTCTATATCCTGGAGAGAGAAGAGGTATGGTTTAATACCGTCTATATCCTGGAGAGAGAAGA